>NC_057800.1:465214354-465466468 GCF_018294505.1 Triticum aestivum
ATCCTATGTCTTCGAGCAAAGACAATGAGAGCAAATCTTATCCAGAGCTGGATAAGTCAGCTTTGCTTGTTGCCCAAGTAAAGTTGTCGTGTGTGTTTGAAATCTGACCGTTGGAACACATGTCAGTTCCTTAGTGATCCAGGGTCATTTCGGACAAATCGGGTTGGGTTGCCTAGTGGCTATAAATAGCCCACCCCCTACAACCATAAACGGTTGACTGCTCAGAGTTAGTGTACGGCTTTTGTCGTTTGAGAGCAACCCACCTCGAAGCCTTTGAGAGAGAATTCCTTGCGAGGACAAAGCCCTAAACACCCAGAGCCAAAGAGTGTTAGGCATCACTTAAGTCTTCCTGTCTGTGTGATCTGAAGACTTATTACACTTGAGGACTGTGAATCCTCCAGCCGGTTAGGCGTCGCGTTCTGAGCATCCAAGAGTCATTGTGGATCGCCGGTGAACGAAGTCTGTGAAGGTTTGGAAGTCTACCTTGAAGACTTACCAGAGTGATTGGGCGAGGACTGGGTGTCCTTAGCTCAAGGGGAATAAGGTGAAGACATGGTCTTCTAAGTTAAATCTCAGCCTCCCTAACCAGACGTATAGTTATCACAGCAACTGGAACTGGTCCAACAAATCATTGTCTTCAACGAGCTACTGGTTCTATCCTTCCCATCTCTTTATTTGCAGTTGGTCCTTGTGAAGTCATTGCCTGTCTGCATTATCTTCTGTCTTCACTGAGCGACTACTTGATCTGATTGGCTTCATACTATCTTCCATCCTGATCCATATTGCCTAGTTGCTATTAGTCTTTGTGCTTTCACTTCATTGAATACTTGACTATGGCTTACCTAGTGTAGTCTACCTTCCACTGTATGGTAATAGGTTTATTTCTATCGTTTGTCTACGAAACTTCCATGTTTTGAAGACTTTCCTAAAAATCGCCTATTCACCCCCCTCTAGTCAATCACTAGCACTTTCAGCGCAATCCATCGATAGTACTACTGTACAAAAGTATACATTTTTTAAAAGGCTAGAGTACTGTTCATCACATATATAGCCAGTTAAATTCTCAACCTAGAACGACGTGCATGCCATGTAGTAAACCGATACGGAAGAAGTATACTAAAAATGAGGTGATTTTAGCGAGCGATCGGCGGGGGAACATGGCCTGTCATGCGGTCCCACATATCGTGATGTACCAAGGTGATGCGCGTGTCCCTCTTGAGGCAGAAGCAATACTATGTGGTTTGAGATGATGGCGAACGGAAGTGTGAAATAATGGTTGCTTCATCCGTCTGGGAAGGTGCGGCATTGTGATTTGATGTCTCATTGCTCATTACTACTACTGGGTAGGTACGAGTGGGGTGCATCCCCCTGCTGTTCTGCACTGTTATTTGGTACTTGACACGTCGACCCGGTTGCTATATGTCCCACATGTCGGCGATAGGAAGTACAAAATTCATGAAAGGGAGCGTCGACAGAGGAGTATACTACAGAATTCATGAAAGGGAGCGACTTAGTTTTGGAAAAATCTGTTTTTACGGAGTACGTACCCACTAGGGTTTATAGGGCTCATCTAAAAAACATTCGTTTTTCCGTTTGATAAGTCTCAATTCTACTATACTAGTAGTAATACCATTACATGTTGGATTTCGAGGTGCGTTAGATCACCCGACGCAAGTAGTGTCAAGAGGAAACTAACCAATGCATGTACAAGTTCATGGAAATTTAGTGGTCATTCATGCATTCGTTCTAATTAATGCCTCGGTAAACATAACTTCTTGAGAAAAACGAGCGCACTAATTATTTGTGCAAACTACGAAATTAATTCGACCACTCACCGTCTACCTTGGTTGGAGAGATTTTGAAATTGAGCCATAAACTGGAAAGGAGGGAGTAGTAACTTTTGTCTCGATTACTATTTGTGGCCTTGTATAGATGCAAAATATTTTTTTATAGTGGCCTTGTATAAGTAAATGGAGGGAGTACTAACCAAAGTACGTAGTAGGGACGAGGAGTAAACGGAGGGAGTAGTAAATTTTTCTCCTCGTGCTACGAGCCACCGCGCGTGGGCGAGGGAGCGGGCATAAAGGCGTACAGTAGTAGTCTACTACTCCTACTCATAAGCAAGCTTCACCTCATCCTGCGAGCCACCGCGCCCGTGGGCGGGGGAGACGGCATACTAAGCAAGCTTCTCCTCGTTCTACGAGTTGATGGGACACATCAAAAGTACTCCAGTGTATAGAGCCTTGCCTCTAAGGTAGGCCCCACATGGTTTGCCTCTTTTTTTAATTTAACATAACGCGTCAAGTCGCAATTTGTTTGTTCACCCGTGGTAGATGATCCTCCCTCCACCAAGTGGACAACCAGTACACGTGCCAAATTACCACGTGGGCTGCCTTTTTCGCTCCACCGTGTACCCGCGCGGGTGTGGTTGGGAAAGAGACAGGAGTACGTGCGTCGTGCGTGCACCTCTTCTCTTCGTGCACGTCCCCCACCTACGTGGGTGTGTGTGAGAGAGATACAAACCTAGACATAATGCGCCGTCCATCCCCATGCCTCCACCCAGTCCGACCACCAGTCACCACCACGCCCCACTCCTCCTCACCTTATCTCTCATCTTTCTCCATCCATTTTTATATACTAGGGGCCACTATCAAAATTACAATTTGCAGATATACAAGGCCACTAACACTAATCGATGCAATATTAATGGTGTTTGCCTCGTGGTACTAGCAAAGGAGGACATTAATTATCCCTTGCATGCATGCGGGAGTTTGTAAAAAAATGCATCTTGATGTTCCATGCAATGCACGGGCATCTTGCTAGTCCATGAAAACAACACATGGCAAAATTCCACGGCGAACGAGGGATTTGAATCTGTTGGGAGGGGCTATTTGGATCTTGCCCGGGGTAGCCAAAATATTGGCGACCCTTTTGTCCACCGGTGCCTTTGCCACCGATGAACGAGGAATGGCTCGGGTGCTCATGCTGTCATGCATCCTCCAGCGCGCACGTTGGAGATGAGCTCGCACGAGCTGTGTTTTTTTGTCCCACAACGCCGCCCAAGCCACCCGCAGACCGATTGGCGACCCGTAAATTACGCCATCCAACCGTAGCCGCACACATTATGACAGCAACTCAACCAACCGGACGAAATTCATGCAAACACGTAGATAAACTGATATTTCATATAAACAACAACGGAAATCATATAAAATACCGGATTTTCATACAAACATGACGGATTTCATTACATTCAAATGAACTACACGGTGCTAGTTCTGGACAGCACATGTATATAATACCTGGCCTAAATGGTCGCCCGCCGATCGATTTGTGTTCCTCATGTCCGGCAGCATGATCACCGGACTGCCGGGAGCCCTCGAGGTATATGTCTCAGCGCAAAGGACGGCTCGCTTCCCCACTGCCCAACTGATATCATTGGCTGGTGTCGAAGATGATGGTGGCCGGCACTGGTTCGAGTTCATCACCGGCCACTACTTCGCCATGGCCGGTACCGGCTCGAGTTCATCCTATCATTCCCCTCTTCCGTGGAGCCCATGCGGGGTCGACGAAGGTCCTCGCAACAAAAGGATCCAGCAAGACACCTGCTGTGTACGTCGGCGTCGCCTCCGCGGTGGCCTTCATGGGACCCAAGCGGCGGCGGCCTCCCGTGTTCTACTTCTCCTCGATGATGGCGGCGGACGCGGATGCGCTGGCCACCGACTCATCGCTCTCCGCGCACCCGGCTTCTGTCACTGCTTGCATGGCGCGGCCGCCGGCATGGGAGTCTCGGCCACAGAAACAGGAGACGCGGTATGAGGCGGCGGCGTGGATAGCAGCAACGACGCCCGTGCGCTGCTCCTCGTCGAGCTGGCCTGGAGCAGTGAGTTGCTGAACCGCGTGCCGGCTTGGGGTGACACCTGGCTCCATCGGGCGAGGGGAGGGAGGTGGATCAGTGAGCTGCATAGCTCGTATCCGGTGGGCTACCCAGCCGGCTTGGATGCGGAATAACTACTCTTCGTAAGCCATTGTAAGAGTGGACAAAATGGTGGAGGATATAGGGGAGCGGCGGAGGTGTGCGATTCTTGGCCAGCGTTTGGCCTCGTTTAAATAGGAGATTAAATAGACGGCGGACGGGAGGAGCTGGGCCGGCGTTGTGTTTAACACCGTCCCGGTCATGAACGAACGTGTGTCCAGAGTGGGTTTCTCGGCTTCCACACGGGCGGGTTTCATGGAGGCGTTTGAATGCGGCACGGAGGCGTGTTCAGTCGGGCGTGCCGCGAGTGGCGCCCTTGACTCTGACCTAGGACACCGCGCCATTCTTCCACTAACGTGTGGGCTCTTTGGGTGCATGGCCTGCATGTCAGTGACCCAACACAGGCAGTGCATAGCAGAGGAACCTTTGGTGGGCCAGGGCGGTCAGAAGCGGGCACTTCATAAACCGATGATTGTTCATTGAGTGTGACATCATCTTTTTCATGTAGATAAGCCTACTATGTTGATAGCCTGTTCGATACGTTGTGATTCATAAAGACCGCTGCAAACATCAATGTTCTGCTTATCACAGATAAGATTGATTAATACCCGTAACAATCCATGTCCTTAACAAAGGGTGCATGCACTTATAGGTTGAGCGTGTGTCTTGCGTCGTGTGCTGTGTGCATGCAGGCGTGCGAGTGTTGCGTGCGTGCAAGGGTACGTTTCAGTGTTGCATGCATGGGTGCATACGTGCGTGTGTTCGTGAGTGCATGTGTACCTGTCAGTGTTGCATGCCGGCATGCGTGCGTGTGTACGTGTTAGTGTTGCACGCCTACATGCGTGCGTGTCTTGTGTGCGTGCATGTGTACGTGCGGGGTGAGGCTACACGTCAGTCGACTGACTTTTTCATCTATGGTCATTAGATTTTCCAGCCGTTGGATACGAAATCAAGGGCCTCCAGTTTATCATCAAACTCCACCCCCCTGAGCCGCCAGCCACCACCGGCCGAACCGCCAGCCCCCGCCGCCGCGGCCGGCCCACCCTCCCCGAAACCACTCCCCACCACCGGTCCGCCGCCGCACCGGCCATCCCTCTACCCCCTCCCCCCCCCCCGCCGAGCTTTTTCTCCGGGGATCCCCACCCCACTGCCCAATGAACGCCCCCCAACTGCTGGTGACTGCCAACCAGAGGTCTCACGACTTCGAATACCCACCGACCACTAATTTATTACCATTTCTGTCCTTCATATACGCGCTGACGGGTGGGCCCTATGGTAATGTGCGCTGTTGAATGTGGACCATTTGACCAGTCAATTGATCGTGTTATCAACAAATTACGGAGCTGTATGGTGAGTCAGTGACCGTATGATCACCCTAAAATGTACTCCTATTTTATTAACACAATACGGACTCAGACTACCATTTCTTTCTTTCATATACGGGCTGACAGGTGGGCCCATGTTACACGCCCCAATGGTACAACACTAGTTGTGCCGCGTGGAATGTTTGGCTGGTCAATTGATTGTGTCATCAACAAAATACGGAGTTGTACGGGTGAGCCAGTGACCGTATAATCATGATATGTATTTGTTTAACACGGTACAGACGCAAGGGCTCATATATACGCGCAAGCACTCACCGCTATAAGCGCACACACACGCGAACCCTACCCCTATGAGCACCTTCGAGAGAGTGGGCCAACATATATGATCTTGAGATTTTACGAAGTCACCATAGGTGCCTCGTAGTCGAGTGGAATGTCTCCTCCCACTGAACGTACATCACCGGAAAATACTGAAATTAACACAAGATAAATGCGAGCACCGGGACTTTAACCTTGGTGGGCTCGAGAAACCACTGTCCTCTAACCACCCAACCACATGTTGGTTAGCACGACAAAATGTATGTGGTGACCGTGATGAGCTTATTTTGAAGTCCAGTGACCATATCGTGCTTTTGCTTTCAAATACAATGATCGTAAGTGTCGTCAACAAAATACGGAGCACGCATCAAATGCAAAGTCCGTCAGTGTCATCAACAAAATATGGAGACACATCGTGAGCTAGATACCGTTGTACTATTGTATATGCTTATTTTCTTAGTGGCCGATTGCATGTGTGGTGTGGTGGGCACATCATTTCTAGTTGTGGTGGGTCAACATGAAGACTCATGGGTCGGTTCCATCCTGCGCCACATATAGGTTGGACCGAGACGTGTTATACGAAGACCCATGTGGAGGACTCGGCATACAACACGAAGCTACCAGAGTCACGGAGGACTCTATCCCCACTGGTGATAAGCCGACTATATATGATTTGTAACCCTAGGCCCTTAGTATGTTATACAACCTTGGGGGCTAGTTCGTCGATAGTATACAAACACACGCACAATGCCTGGTATTCACGTGCACTTTGTACACACCCCTATCACTAATATACAGTACCAGGAGTAGGCTCATTCTTCAACTGCAAGGGTCCGATCCGAAGTAGGGTAAAACTTTGCCTCGTATTACCATCCAGCCTAACAGCCAGGGATATCCTACCGAATGATATGATGAAATCATATCTGCCAACTACTAAGAGAGAGGTGCGTCGGGGGGGCAATGTGTGTGAGAGAGGCCTAAAGATAATGTGCGTGCGAGAGACAGGTAGGCACATATATGTGCGTATAGAAGGCTAGTAGAGACCGTGCATGTGTATATATGCATGTGAGAGAAATAGTGTTTTCCAACTGAGATTAGTGAAAAGAGTGGTACATAGTAGTCAGAAAGAGAGAGAGAGAGAAAAACAGAGAGAGCATGTGCGTGAGACACCCCGACACCCTAAGAGAGATTGTGAGCATGTGTGAAAGAGAAACGCCGATGCATATAAAGTGTGTGCACTTATGCGTTAGATAGAGAGATATATAACGCGTTTGTGAGAACGGGGCGAGGCATAGTGCATCTATGTGTAAAAGGCGGTTCTACGCATTAAATTAAAATATAAATGGCATTACTATTTTTGGATGAGATCATGAATTTTGCAAATTGTGTATGGACGAAAATCGGTCTATCAGACACCCATACTCTATTGAATTCTAACATATGCATGTGTTTATTTCATATTATTGATCCATAGAGTGAGAGCGGTTTGAAATACAGGCAATGGATGCTTTTGCATTTCATATATAAACATTAATTAGTGCACTCCATGTTGTTAGTGTGAAGCACTTTATACATTTATCACTTGCATGGATACATTCCAAATTGCTAGCTACGAAATAGAATACATGTCGAATTCAACATAAAAGGGGTTTCGAAGATTCGAATTCATAGGAAATGCATTCATCTATTTGAACCCGAGATAATGGCATTTGTAAATCAGATGTAAAAGCGGGCATCAATCTTTGTTGTGAGTTTGAACATGCTATATATATTCATACGCATATCTAATTTTTTTTGCAACCAAGGAGATTATATCTGGAACCATGCATGAACTGAGGTAAGTTGCATATTTTTCAATATATACTCGTGTACAATGTATATTCAAATGTACCCCCTCCATTCCAAAATAATCGTAGCTTTAGGATTTTCAAAAGTAAAGATTTGTGAAGTTTGACAAATCCTGAAAGTTCAATTCAAGAGAACCGAAAACGTTAATGCTTCTGCTCCCAAATATTGAACGAAGCGCCAAATAGGCCTCTGGTCACCCAAAACCGCGCGAGACTAATGTTTTGGTGGTAGGAAATTACTGTCCTGACTCTGGCCCGTGTAGCCTATCGGCCTAATGTCCAAAGGTCTAAACTGGGGTAGGTTTGTAACTTCACCAAGATGCCAGTCTCAACCGCCTCCGAGAAGCATTCATACGCCGTGGGCGCCTACCCATGTGCTCGGCTGAAATCTACCCCGCCCACATTTGGGACACCTGACATGACTGTCTGATGTCTACTACACAACCTTCTTCTTGTAGACGTTGTTGGGCCTCCAAGTGCAGAGGTTTGTAGGACGGTAGCAAATTTCCCTCAAGTGAATGACCTAAGGTTTATCAATCCATAGGAGGCGTAGGATGAAGATGGTCTCTCTCAAGCAACCCTACAACCAAATAACAAAAAGTCTCTTGTGTCCCCAACACACCCAATACAATGGTAAATTGTATAGGTGCACTAGTTCGGCGAAGAGATGGTGATACAAGTGCAATATGGATAGTAATAATAGTTTTTGTAATCTGAAATAATAAAAACAGCAAGGTAGCAAGTGATAAAAGTGAGCGTAAACGGTATTGCAATGATGGTAAACAAGGCCTAGGGTTCATACTTTCGCTAGTGTAAGTTCCCTCAACAATACTAACATAATTGGATCACGTAACTATCCCTCAACATGCAACAAAGAGTCACTCCAAAGTCACTAATAGCGGAGAATACGACTAGGACATTTAAGTCTAACATGTTCCCTATGCATAGGGATTTTGTGAGCAAACAACTTGTGGGAACAAGAATCAACTTGCATAGGAAGGTAAAACAAGCATAACCTCAAGATTTTAAGCATATAGAGGGGAAACTTGATATTATTGCAATTCCTACAAGCATATGTTCCTCCCTCATAATAATTTTCAGTAGCATCATGAATGAATTCAACAACACAACCAGCACCTAAAGCATTCTTTTCATGATCTACAACCATAGAAAATTTACTACTCTCCACATAAGCAGATTTCTTCTCATGAATAATAGTGGGAGCAAACTCAACAAAATAACTATCATGTGATTGAAAATTAAGATCAAGATAATAAGTTTCACGGTTATCATTATTCTTTAAAGCATACGTGTCATCACAATAATCATCATAGATAGGAGGCATGCTTTCATCATAATAAATTTGCTCATCAAAGCTTGGAGGACAAAAAATATCATCTTCATCAAACATAGCTTCCCCAAGCTTGTGGCTTTGCATATCATTAGCATCACGGATATTCAAGGAATTCATACTAACAACATTGCAATCATGCTCATCATTCAAATATTTAGTGCCAAACATTTTATAGATTTCTTCTTCTAGCACTTGAGCACAATTTTCCTTTCCATCATACTCACGAAAGATATTAAAAAGGTGAAGCATATGAGACAAACTCAATTCCATTTTTTATAGTTTTCTTTCATAAACTAAACTAGTGATAAAACAAGAAACTAAAAGACTCGATTGCAAGATCTAAAGATATACCTTCAAGCACTAACCTCTCCGGCAACGGCGCCAGAAAAGAGCTTGATGTCTACTAAACAACCTTCTTCTTGTAGATGTTGTTGGGCCTCCAAGTGCAGAGGTTTGTAGGACAGTAGCAAATTTCCCTCAAGTGGATGACCTAAGGTTTATCAATCCGTAGGAGGCGTAGGATGAAGATGGTCTCTCTCAAGCAACCCTGCAACCAAATAACAAAGAGTCTCTTGTGTCCCCAACACACCCAATACAATGGTAAATTGTATAGGTGCATTAGTTCGGCGAAGAGATGGTGATACATGTGCAATATGGATAGTAGATAATAGTTTTTGTAATCTGAAATAATAAAAACAGCAAGGTAGCAAGTGATAAAAGTGAGCGTAAACAGTATTGCAATGATGGTAAACAAGGCCTAGGGTTCATACTTTCGCTAGTGTAAGTTCCCTCAACAATACTAACATAATTGGATCACGTAACTATCCCTCAACATGCAACAAAGAGTCACTCCAAAGTCACTAATAGTGGAGAACGAACGAAGAGATTATGGTAGGGTACGAAACCACCTCAAAGTTATTCTTTCCAATCAATCCATTGGGCTATTCCTATAAGTGTCACAAACAGCCCTAGAGTTCGTACTAGAATAACACCCTAAGACACAAATCAACCAAAACCCTAAATGTCACCTAGATACTCCAATGTCACCTAAAGTATCCGTGGGTATGATTATACGATATGCATCACACAATCTCAAATTCATCTATTCAACCAACACAAAGGACCTCAAAGAGTGCCCCAAAGTTTCTACCAGAGAATCGCAACGAAAACGTGTGCCAACCCCTATGCATAGGTTCATGGGCGGAACCCACAAGTTGATCACCAAAACATACATCAAGTGAATCATGTGATATCCCATTGTCACCACAGATATCCACGGCAAGACATACATCAAGTGTTCTCAAATCTTTAAAGACTCAATCCGATAAGATTACTTCAAAGGGGAAACTCAATTCATTACAAGAGAGAAGAGGGGAAGGAGAAACATAAGATCCAACTATAATAGCAAAGCTTGCGATACATCAAGATCGTGCCAAATCAAGAACACGTGAGAGAGAGAGAGATCAAACACATAGCTACTGGTACATACCCTCAGCCCCAAGGGAGAACTACTCCCTCCTCGTCATGGAGAGCGTCGGGATGATGAAGATGGCCACCGGTGAGGGATCCCCCCTCTGGCAGGGTGCTGGAACAGGGTCCCGATTGACTTTTGGTGGCTACAGAGGCTTCTGGCAGCGGAACTCTCGATCTAATCTGCATTCTGGAAGTTTTAGGTCATGTAGGTATATATGGGTGCAGGAGGTACGTCAGGGGAGCCACGAGGGCCCCACGAGACAGGGGGCGCGCCCTAGGGGGGGCGCCCCCACCCTCGTGAGCACCTCATTTCTTCCTTGACGTGGGGCCCAAGTCCATCAGGTGTGTTTCCTTCCAAAAATAACTTCTCCAGTTGATTTCGTTCCGTTTCGACTCCGTCTGATATTCCTTTTCTTCAAAACACTGAAATAGGCATAAAACAGCAAATCTGAGCTGGGCCTCCGGTTAATAGGTTTGTCCCAAAAATAATATAAAAGTGGATAATAAAGCCCATTATTGCCCAAAACAGTAGATAATATAGCATGGAGCAATCAAAAATTATAGATACGTTGGAGATGTATCAAGCATCCCCAAGCTTAGTTCCTGCTCGTCCTCGAGTAGGTAAATGATAAAAAAGATCATTTTTGATGTGGAATGCTAGTTGGCATAATTTCAATGTAATTCTTCTTAGTTGTGGCATGAATATTCAGATCCATAAGATTCAAGACAAAAGTTCATATTGACATAAAAATAATAATACTTCAAGCATACTAACAAAGCAATCATGTCTTCTCAAAATAACATGGCTAAAGAAATCTATCCCTACAAAATAATATAGTTTGGCTATGCTCCATCTTCACCACACAACATATTTAAATCATGCACAACCCCGATGAAAAGCCAAGCAATTGTTTCATACTTTTGATGTTCTCAAACTTTTTCAATCTTCACGCAATACATGAGCGTGAGCCATGGACATAGCACTATAGGTGGAATAGAATGGTGGTTGTGGAGAAGACAAAAAGGGAGAAGCTAGTCTCACATCGACTAGGCGTATCAACAGGCTATGGAGATGCCCATCAATAGATATCAATGTGAGTGAGTAGGGATTGCCATGCAACGGATGCACTAGAGCTATAAGTATATGAAAGCTCAACAAAAGAAACTAGTGGGTGTGAATCCAACTTGCTTGCTCACGAAGACCTAGGGCATTTTGAGGAAGCCCATCATTGGAATATACAAGCCAAGTTCTATAATGTAATATTCCCACTAGTATATGAAAATGACAACATATGAGACTCTCTATATGAAGAACATGGTGCTACTTTGAAGCACAATATATGAGACTCGCTATATCATGGTGCTACTTTGAAGCACAAGTGTGGAAAAAGGATAGTAGCATTGCCCCTTTTTATTTTTTATTTTTTTATTTGGCCTTTCTCTTTTTATGGCCTTTCTCTCTCTTTTTTATTTGCCCCTTTTTTATTTGGCCTTTCTTTTTTTTCTTTTTTTTGTTGGGACAATGCTCTATTAATGATAATCATCACACTTCTATTTATTTACAACTCAATGATTACAACTCGATACTAGAACAAAGTATGACTCTATATGAATGCCTCCGGCGGTGTACCGGGATATGCAATGAATCAAGAGTGATAAGTATGAAGAAATTATGAACGGTGGCTTTGCCACAAATACTATGTCAACTACACGTTCATGCTAAGCAATATGACAATGATGAATGTGTCATGATAAACTGGACGGTGGAAAGTTGCATGGCAATATATCTTGGAATGGCTATGGAAATGCCATAATAGGTAGGTATGGTGGCTCTTTTGAGGAAGGTATATGGTAGGTGTATGGTACCGGCGAAAGTTGCGCGATACTAGAGAGGCTAGCAAAGGTGGAAGAGTGAGAGTGCGTATAATCGATGGACTCAACATTAGTCATAAAGAACTCACATACTTATTGCAAAAATCTATTAGTTATCGAAACAAAGTACTACGCGCATGCTCCTAGGGGGATAGATTGGTAGGAAAAGACCATCGCTCGTCCCCGACCGCCACTCATAAGGAAGACAATCAATAAATAAATCATGCTCCAACTTCGTCACATAACGGTTCACCATACGTGCATGCTACGGGAATCACAAACTTCAACACAAGTATTTCTCAAATTCACAACTACTCAACTAGCATGACTCTAATATCACCATCTCCATATCTCAAAACAATTATCAAGTATCAAACTTCTCCTAGTATTCAACACACTCATAAGAGAATTTTATTATTCTTGAATACCTAGCATATTAGGATTTCAAGCAAATTACCATGCTATTTAAGACTCACAAAATAATATAAGTGAAGCATGAGAGTTCATCTATTTCTTCAAAATAAAACTACCACCATGCTCTAAAAGGTATAAGCGAAGCACTAGAGCAAATGACAAACTACTCCGAAAGATATAAGTGAAGATCAATGAGTAGTCGAATAATTATGCAACTATGTGAAGACTCCCTAACATTTAATAATTTAAGATGTTGGTATTCTATTCAAACAGCAAGCAAAGCCTAACAAAATAAATTGACGCTCCAAGCAAAACACATATCATGAGGTGAATAAAAATATAGCTACAAGTAAAGTTACCGATGAACAAAGACGAAAGAGGGGACGCCTTCCGGGGCATCCCCAAGCTTAGGCTCTTGGATATACTTGAATATTACCTTGGGGTTCCTTGGGCATACCCAAGCTTAGGCTCTTGCCACTCCTTATTCCATAGTCCATCGAATCTTTACCCAAAACTTGAAAACTTCACAACACAAACTTAACAGAAAACTCGTAAGCTCCGTTAGTATAAGAAAATAAATCACCACTTCAAGGTACTGTAATGAACTCATTCTTTATTTATATTGGTGTTAAACCTACTGTATTCCAACTTCTCTATGGTTTATAAACTCTTTTACTAGCCACAGATTCATCAAAATAAGTAAACAACACATGAAAGACAGAATCTGTCAAAAACAGAATAGTCTATAGTAATCTGGATCAAACGTATACTTATGGAACTCATAAAATTCTCAAATAAATTGCTGGACCTGAGTAATTTATATATTAATAATATGAAAAAATAATTAACTAAATATCACTCTCCAAATAAAAATGGCAGCAATTCGCGTGAGCGCTAAAGTTTCTGTTTTTGACAGCATGATCAACAAGACTTTCCCCACGTCTTCCCAAAGGTTCTACTTGGCACAAACACTAATTAAACACATAAAACCACATCTAAACAGAGGCTAGATGAATTATTTATTACTAAACAGGAACAAAAAGCAAGGAAAATAAAATTGGGTTGCCTCCCAACAAGCGCTATCGTTTAACGCCCCTAGCTAGGCATGATGATTTCAATGATGCTCACATAAAGGATAATAATTGAAACATTAAGAGAGCATCATGAAGAATACGACTAGCACATTTAAGTCTAACATGTTTCCTATTCATAGGGATTTTCTGAGCAAACAACTTGTGGGAACAAGAATCAACTTGCATAGGAAGGTAAAACAAGCATAACTTCAAGATTTTAAGCATATAGAGGGGAAACTTGATATTATTGCAATTCCTACAAGCATATGTTCCTCCCTCATAATAATTTTCAGTAGCATCATGAATGAATTCAACAATATAACCAGCACCAAAAGCATTCTTTTCATGATCTACAAGCATAGAAAGTTTACTACTCTCCACATAAGCAGATTTCTTCTCATGAATAATAGTGGGAGCAAACTCAAGAAAATAACTATCATGTGATTAAAAATTAAGATCAAGATGACAAGTTTCACAGTTATCATTATTCTTTAAAGCATACGTGTCATCACAATAATAATCATAGATAGGAGGCATGCTTTCATCATAATAAATTTGCTCATTAAAGCATGGGGGACAAAAAATATCATCTTCATCAAACATAGCTTCCCCAAGCTTGTGGCTTTGCATATCATTAGCATCATGGATATTCAAGGAATTCATACTAACAACATTGCAATCCTGCTCATCATTCAAATATTTAGTGCCAAACATTTTATAGATTTCTTCTTCTAGCACTTGAGCACAATTTTCCTTTCCATCATACTCACGAAAGATATTAAAAAGGTGAAGCGTATGAGACAAACTCAATTCCATTTTTTATAGTTTTCTTTTATAAACTAAACTAGTGATAAAACAAGAAATTAGACTCGATTGCAAGATCTAAAGATATACCTTCAAGCAATAACCTCCCCAGCAATGGCGCCAGAAAAGAGCTTGATGTCTACTACACAACCTTCTTCTTGTAGACGTTGTTGGGCCTCCAAGTGCAGAGGTTTGTAGGACAGTAGCAAATTTCCCTCAAGTGGATGACCTAAGGTTTATCAATCCGTAGGAGGCGTAGGATGAAGATGGTCTCTCTCAAGCAACCCTGCAACCAAATAACAAAGAGTCTCTTGTGTCCCCAACACACCCAATACAATGGTAAATTGTATAGGTGCACTAGTTCGGCGAAGAGATGGTGATACAAGTGCAATATGGATAGTAGATAATAGTTTTTGTAATCTGAAATAATAAAAACACCAAGGTAGCAAGTGATAAAAGTGAGCGTAAACGGTATTGCAATGATGGTAAACAAGGCCTAGGGTTCATACTTTCGCTAGTGTAAGTTCCCTCAACAATACTAACATAATTGGATCACGTAACTATCCCTCAACATGCAACAAAGAGTCACTCCAAATTCACTAATAGCGGAGAACGAACGAAGAGATTATGGTAGGGTACGAAACCACCTCAAAGTTATTCTTTCCAATCAATCCATTGGGCTATTCCTATAAGTGTCACAAACAGCCCTAGAGTTCGTACTAGAATAACACCTTAAGACACAAATCAACCAAAACCCTAATGTCACCTAGATACTACAATGTTACCTCAAGTATCCATGGGTATGATTATACAATATGCATCACACAATCTCAAATTCATCTATTCAACCAACACAAAGGACCTCAAAGAGTGCCCCAAAGTTTCTACCAGAGAATCACGACGAAAACGTGTGCCAACCCCTATGCATAGGTTCATGGGCGGAACCCGCAAGTTGATCACCAAAACATACATCAAGTGAATCACGTGATATCCCATTGTCACCACAGATATCCACGGCAAGACATACATCAAGTGTTCTCAAATCTTTAAAGACTCAATCCGATAAGATTACTTCAAAGGGGAAACTCAATTCATTACAAGAGAGAAGAGGGGGAGGAGAAACATAAGATCCAACTATAATAGCAAAGCTCGCGATACATCAAGATCGTGCCAAATCAAGAACACGAGAGAGAGAGAGATCAAACACATAGCTACTGGTACATACCCTTAGCCCCGAGGGAGAACTACTCCCTCCTCGTCATGGAGAGCGCCGGGATGATGAAGATGGCCATCGGTGAGGGATCCCTCCTCCGGCAGGGTGCCGGAACAGGGTCCCGATTGACTTTTGGTGGCTACGGAGACTTCTGGCGGCGGAACTCTCGATCTAATCTGCGTTTTGGAAGTTTTAGGTCACGTAGGTATATATGGGTGCAGGAGGTACGTCAGGGGAGCCACGAGGGCCCCATGAGACAGGGGGCGCGCCCTAGGGGGGCGCCCCCCACCCTCGTGAGCACCTCGTTTCTTCCTTGACGTGGGGTCCAAGTCCATCAGGTGTGTTTCCTTCCAAAAATAACTTCTCCAGTTGATTTCGTTCCGTTTTGACTCCGTCTGATATTCCTTTTCTTCAAAACACTGAAATAAGCATAAAACAGCAAATCTGGGCTGGGCCTCCGGTTAATAGGTTAGTCCCAAAAATAATATAAAAGTGGATAATAAAGCCCAATATTGCCCAAAACAGTAGACAATATAGCATGGAGCAATCAAAAATTATAGATACGTTGGAGACGTATCACTGTCCTACCCCCAACCCGCAATATGTCCGAAATTTTAGATGGGGGCAAAGTTTGTAACTTTCCCCAAATTTCAAACAAGCGCGTCTCAAACCGAAACATTGTTTCCCCTTAGTTCCCCGCCTCCCTCCGTTTCCCCATTCATACTCCGTGGGCGCGAAAACGCCCTCTCCACGAGGCGCGAAACCCCAGCCTCCTCCGTCCTCCACCCCATAGCGGCCAATCCACCGCCGCCCTCCTCCATCATGCCGGAGCCGGTACCTCGATGTCGTCGTCCAACTCAACTGCAACCGCAACGCCCTCAAGGACTTAGCAGCTGAAGCCGAGGCAGAGCTGCCTCCACGACGCCGACGCCGATGTGCGCCGTACCAGAACCACTCCGACCACGCCATCCTGCGCCTCACTGCTGCGGCTCCACTGTCGCAACCGTCCACCGCACCGGAGCTGTTCCCGCTATGCCATCATTCGCCGCCTCGGATCTGCTTCCCCGCCGCCGACAGATGACCACCGCACCACAGTCAACAACTTGGCCATGGGTTCGCCCAAGGCTGCACCGTCCTCCACAACTTCTGGTTTCCGGTGAACAACAAGAAGATCGTCGGAAAAACGGAAGGAGGACACAACACTACCAGCAGAAAGAGGTGCTCCTCTTCCCTTATTCGTGCAAATCTTACATCTCCGCTTACACCGTATTCATCCCACGAAAGAAACTAGTTGAGCGCTTCTTACTGCATATTCTTCATGATACTAAATGCACAAGGTTTCCTCCCTTTTACTATTTCACCTTTGCTAGAGGTGAGTAGCCCGCCTGGATTTCAATTCAGGGTCAGTCGAACCGCAATTAAAAGAAGCAGCACCCACTTAGGCGCACGGAGCACCTAGTCCGCCCATTCCCCGGGGAAGCGGCGCATCGGTGTCTATCACAGGGGTGTGGGGTGCAGGAGCTGCTTGCGCCCGATCTGGAGGTCGGCGGGGCTTGAATGGATGGCCGGGGGTGGTGCCAAGCATGGCTGTGCGGTGAGGTTGAGGGGAGGGCGCAGGCAAGGGAGGTATACTGGGCCGGTGGTCGTTGGCGTTTCGAGGAAGATCGTCAACACTGACTGGCTAGAGGTAGATGAAGGCGATCTGCCTGTTCTTTGTACATCGGACGATGCAGAAAAAATGGACTGACCTATTTGCTTTCAGTAGACTGTTATTTTCATAGAATCCTGTAGTAATTTAGTGTGCCATGCATGTTGTAGAGCTATCATATGTCTCTCGTCATTTATTTCTCACCGACCTGCTATCTGCTACCTTTACACTGTACTAATTGTGCACACACTTCACCCATACTCACACTATTGTTTTTTATGCATGGGTATTTCAAACTCTGACGCAGTGTTGATGAATGCAGAAAAGAAAAGATAGAAGTCGCTCCAGTGTAATTTGAAGATAAGCACTAAGCGTTTCAGGCTCTAATGGGTGGAGTGTCAGCAGTTGGAGACAGTAAACGTAGCTCTGCAGTTGATGATCTCAATTGCCACACACAACCATCACAGGTGCTTGCTTTAACTTCGCGCTGTCAAATGTGGTTGCATGTTGCATATGGTGTCTAGCTTGTATTGCTTCCAATTTGGTTAAATTGCATCTTCTTACTTTACACATTATACCTTTGATAATGACATGCCTTCCTGTTTTTGATACATACTACATATGTCTATTAACAATGTTTGTACATCAAACTAATGCTATTTTGTATCCCTCATCAATCACTTATGATGAGACAGTCACCCGAGTGGGTTACTGTGAGATGCCCTACTCGTTTAAAGAGTGCAGTGTCATCCTCCCCACATGATTCTCAAGAAACAGCCAGGCTAAATGAAGATAGTCAACGTAGCTCTCTAGTTGATCATCGCAATTCCCCCACACCACCATCGCAGGTGCTTGCTCTTACTTGGCAGTGTGATATGTGGTTGCATGTTGCATATGGTGTCTACCTTGTAATGCTTCTAATTAGGGTAAATTGCATCTGCTTAGTTAACACATTATACCTGTGAATATGACATGCCTTCCTGTTTTTGGTACATACTACATCTTTCTATTAACCATGTTCTTACATCATACTACTTTTCTTGTGTATCCCTCATCAGTGCTCCTAATTTGTTAAATTGCATCTCCTTAGCTTACACATTATACATGTGAATATGACACGCCTTCCTGTTTTTGGTACATACTACATCTGCCTATCACACCATGTTCTTACATCAAATTACTGTTCTTGTGTATCCTGCGTCTATCGCTTATGATGAGACAGTCACGCGCGTGGGTTAATATGAGACGCAATACTCTTATAAAGAATGCAATTTCATCCTCTCCACATGATTCTCAAGAAACAGCAAGCCTAAATGAAGATATTGAATGTAGCTCTGTACCTGAAGACCGCACTTCCCTTACACCACCATCACAGGTGCTTGCTCTAACTTCGCAGTGTGATATGTGGTTGCATGTTGCATACGGTGTCTAGCTTGTAATGCTTCTAATTAGGGTAAATTGCATCTGCTTAGTTTACACACTATACCTATGAATACGACATGCCTTCCTATTTTTGGTACACACTACATCTATGTGTTAACCTTGTTCTTACATGAAACTACCTCTCTTCTATATCCTGCATCAATCACTTACGATGAGTCACCTTTATTCGTTGCATATTGCATATTTTTCTAGCTTGTTGCCATGTATTGCTTCTAATTTGGTCAAATACATTTGTTAGGGCACCCTTTTAATTTGGCAGAGTGATATTGGTTTCATCTTTCATATGGTTTCTAGCTTGCATCGATTCTAACAAGTTCAAGCACCTTGTGCTTAGTTTACACTTTATACATCATACATGTCAATATGTCACGCCGTCCTGTTTTTCATACATATTCCATCCTCCTATCATGCGGCTGCCTTACATGAAAGTAGTGTTCGTCAGTATCATGCATCAATGAGTTCTGAAGAGCAAATTTTATTCCTTTTTCTTGTGGGTTTGACTTGACAAGGCAAAATCAAGAAAGAGGAAGGAAAAGAGTAAGGAAGGCGATGATGGTGGTCCTCTGCAGCAACGTAAACGGAGCATCTGTACCGATTCTCCTTGTACTGATAGTGCATTACAAGGTCCAAGTCTCCGCTCCCCTACTCCACCATCCAAGGTGCTTGCTCTAACTTGGCAGTGTGATATCTGGTTGCATGTTGCATATGGTGTCTAGCTCGTATTGCTCCTAATTAGTGTAAACTGCATCTGCTTAGCTTACACATGATACATGTGAATATGACACGCTTTCCTGTTTTTGGTACATACTATATCTGTCTATCACACCATGTTCTTACATGAAACTACTCTTCTTGTGTATCCTGCATCAGTCACTTATGATGGGACACCTTTAAGTTGGCAGTGTGATATTGGTTTGCGTCTTGAATATGATTTCTAGCATGTATTGCTTCTAGTTTGATGAACGCCACCTATGACGAGACAGTTTTAACTTGGCAGAGTGATATTGATTGCACCTTCCATATGGTGTCTTGCAGTGTTTCTAATTTGTTGAAGTGCCTTCTGCTTAGTTACCACATCATAGGTGTGAATATGTCAAGCCGTCCATTTTTTCGTACATATTCCATCCTCGTATCATGACTTTGCCTTTCATCAGAGTAGTGTTCGTCAGTATCATGCATGAATGAGTTCTGAAGAGCGAATGATATTCCTTTTTCTTGTCGGTATGACCTCACAATGCAAAATCAATAAAGCTGAAGGAAATTGGCAAGGCATTGGATGATGGTGGTCCTTCCGAGCAACTGAAACGGAGGTTCTCTACAGATTCTACTCCGCCATCCTCCCAACAAGATTCGCAAGACAACGCAAGGCTAGACAGTCAACGTAGCTGTGTAGATGATGAGCACATCTCCCCTACTCCACCATCACAGGTGCTTGCTCTAACTTGGCACTATTATATGTGGTTGCATGTTGCGTATGATGTCTAGCTTGTATTGCTTCTAACTTTGTTGAATTGCATCTGCTTACTTTACACATAATGCCTGTGAATATGACATGTGTTCCTGTTTCTACATCAGACTACTATTCTTGCATATCCCGCATCAGTCACTTATGATAAGGCACCTTTAAGTCGCCACTGTGATATTGGTTGTGTCTTGCATATGATTTCTAGCATGTACTGCTTCTAATTTGTTGAAACGCCATACAGTTTGAACTTGGCAGAGTGATATTGGTTGCATCTTTCATATGGTGTCTAGCTTGCAGTGCTTCTAATTTGTTGAAATGCCTTCTGCTTAGTTACCACATCATAGGTGTGAATATGTCACACCATCCTGTTTTTCATACATATTCCATCCTCGCATCATGTGTTTGCCTTTCATCCGAGTAGTGTTCGTCAGTATCATGCATGAATGAGTTCTGAAGAGCGAATTTTATTCCTTTTTCTTATCGGTTTGACTTCACAATGCAAAATCATTACAGCTGAAGGAAATTAGTCCGGCAGTGGATGATGGTGGTCCTTCGGAGCAACTCAAACAGGGGGTCTCTACAGATTCTACTCCGCCATCCTCCCAACAAGATTCGCAAGACAACACAAGGCTGGACAGTCAACGTAGCTGTGTAGATGATGAGCACATCTCCCCTACTCCACCATCACAGGTGCTTGCTCTAACTTGACACTATTATATGTGGTTGCATGTTGCGTATGATGTCTAGCTTGTATTGCTTCTAACTTGAATTGCATCTGCTTACTTTACACATAATGCCTGTGAATATGACACGTGTTCCTGTTTCTAGAACATACGTGTACATGATGAGCACATCTCCCCTACTCCACCATCACAGGTGCTTGCTCTTACTTGGAACTGTTATACGTGGTTGCGTTTTCCGTATGATGTCTAGTTTGTATTGCTTCTGATTATGTTGAATTGCATCTGCGTAGCTTACAACTTATACCTGCAACGATCACTTACCCATAAGACACATTTAACTTGGGACTGTGATGTAGGTTGCATCTTGCATTGTCTTCTAGCTTGTACTGCTTCTAATTTCTTGAAATGGCACTTACGACGAGACACTTTTTACCTGATAGAGTGATATTGGTTGCATGTTCATATGGTGCCTAGCTTTCATTTCTTCTAATTTTGTTGAAATGCCTTCCGCTTACTGTTTTTTCATACATATTCCATCCTCCTATCGTACGTGTGAATATGAAATGTGTCTTTTTTTGTATATATTCCATCCTCCTATCCTGCGCTTGCCTTACATCAAAGTAGTGTTCGTCTGTATCATGCATCAACCAGTTATGCAGAGCTAATTTTATTCATCTTCTTGTGGTTTTGACTTCATAAGGCAATATCAGAAAATAGGAAGGAAAAGAGTAAGTTAGGGGATGTTGGTGGTCCTCCGCACCGACGCAAACAGAGACTCTCTAGATTTGCCACTGCTACTGCTAATGAAGTTGAAGTCCCAAGTCTACATGATGAGTTCATCTCCCGTACTCCACCATCGCAGGTGCTTGCTCTAAGTTGACAGTGTGATAATTGGTTTCATGTTGCATATGTTGTCTAGCCTGTATTTCTTCTATTTTGATTAAATTGCACCTGCTGAGTTTATACGTTATACATGTGCATATGACATGGCTTTCTGTGTCTAGAATACACTGCATCTATCTATCATACCATGTTCTTACATCAAAGTACTGCTGTTGTGTATCCCGCATCAGTCACTCATGATTGGACGCTTTTAACATGGCAGTTTGATAGTGGTTGCATCTTGCATTGATTTCTATGTTGTACTGCTTCTAATTTTTCGAATTGCCACTTATGACAAGACACTTTTAACTTGGCAGAGTAATATTGGTTGCATCTTTCATATGGTGTCTAGCTTGCATTACTTCTATTTTCTTGAAAATCCTTCTGCTTAGTTTGCACATCGTAGCTGTGAATATGTCATGCCGTCCTGTTTTTCTTACATATTCCATCCTCATACGGTTGTCTTACATCAAAGTATTGCTTGTCTGTATCATGCATCAATGAGTTCTGAAGAGTGATTTTATTCTTTTGTGTTGTGGGTACAGCTTGACATGGCAAAGTCAAAAAAGAGCAAGGAAAATAATATAGTAGGGAGTGCTGTTACTCGTCGGGTGAAACGGAAAAGGTTCTGCCGTCGAGATTCTGCTGGTACTTATAGTGCAGTAGAAGGTCCAAGTCCACCGGCTAAATCTACAAACACAGTATCACCTGCTCCACCAGCTGCAGCATCCGCTTCAACTGTACCAGCATCTCAACCAGTTACTCGTTCGTTTGCTCCGGAACTGGCCAGTTCCCAAGCTGCCTTCACACCTAACACTACTTCTGAAGCACTGCTGACACAACAGGACTTGGCAAGATCAGATGAACCTCATGAGCATCAACACCAAGACGGTACCTGACCGAGTCAAGTTGCAGTTGCATGCTCCTTTATATGTACTCTCACAGTTTGATGTACACTAACACTTTCCATATTCGTTGTTGAACTAGCACCACGGCGCAAGCGGAAACAGACATCAGGGATAATGCTTGACAGATTAACAAAATCTAAAGGAGGAAGAATGGAGATCCATTTTGAGGCAGGTTTAAAAAGGCCACGTGATGCTACAGAGTCAGCCAAGTTAGTATCAGAGGCAGCCGTTGCCGTTAGGTGTCATGCACGTATCCTCCCAACGTGGATCCAGTACAGGAATGAGAAAGACAATACCCAGTTTAACACCTTCCTTGACCATTTATCCGTAAGTAATGTTATTCATCGCAATTAGTAATATTGTCTTGCTCTGTCCCATACTTTCTAGCTTCCTCCTAATAAGACTCACATTCTTTTTTCAACAGATGAGGTTCAAGTTGGATCCGAAAGATGATGCAACTAAACAAGCATGCACTCATGTTTTTCAGTCTGCTCTGCGACAGTATCGGTACCACCTTAGAAAATCTCACTTTGAAGGCAAGGCTAACAATGAAATCGCCCAAACATCTCCAGTGGAATATATTACAGATGAAGACTGGACAGCCCTCGTTAAACACTGGTCTGATCCAAAGTATCAGGTAGGCTATATGTATTTGATCAGACCACATATTGAACTTGTATTTATGTATGTGCCTTACAAGTGTATCTTCTTCTAGGCTAACTGTTTGAAGAACAAAACCAACCGTTCTAAAGTGAAATTCCAACAGACAACAGGATCTCGTAGCTATATTGCACACTGCGAGGCTCTTGTAAATAGCTGCTACTTCCTTCTTTTTTTGTGCCATATTATCGTATCTATATTGACTTGTTCCAAATACAGAGGAAAGCCCGTGCGGACCAAAAAGAACCTGAACCGAATGCAGTGCAAATCTTCAAGGATTGCCACACCAGCAAGATGAAGGGCATGAGCACACCAGTTCAAGCCGCTGTTGTAAGTCCTTACTCCTCCTGCCTTGAACTGATTGGTACTGTGATGTGTTCATTTAACTACTTGGTTTGCAGCCAATGTCAGTTACTCTGTTCACTTTTATTCACAGTTGTCTTAACGTATCATTTCACCTTACATGGTTTAAAAGAGATGAAGGATATTCTTTTGGTCTTGATCTGTAATCTAGTTGTTATGTTCACGTGCGCACACAATGATAAAATAGCCTGTTTGTTTTATATCTGTTTGCCCATGATATGAATGATGTCATACTATGTTCATCCTACTTTAAACCATGTCTCTTTATCCTTAGATGTCAACGAATGTGAGGAAATAGACAATACAGTAGGCATGCTACATGGACATATGTTCCGAAAGTGATTTTATTATGTAGTTGGCACTACAATACATGCTAATGTATTACAGTAGTTCACCAAAATAAGTTATGTATAAACGTTTAACCTACTTTGTTTGTTTTTGTCTCATTAGTAACTTATCTGGTACACTAATCTACAAGTTCAAACTTTCAGGAAGCTATGGAACAAATGATTGAACAGCCACAACCACCTGAAGGTGACGAGGCTACTACAGGCACAATGTCACCTCTTGCTGCAGTGCGTCAGTATCTCTCCACTAACAGTGCAAAAAGCACCTTCCTGCGTAATTCTGGGTTGGTTGTCAAGGTAACCTCGTCCAAATCGCCTACTGAACAAAATCTTCCTGCTAGACAGAGTGATATATCTGTGCTCCAGACACAAGTCCAATCCCTAATGGACGTTGTTTCGGAAACAAGAATAGTGGTTGAGAAATGTCGTCAAGATATGAATGGTTTTGAAACCAGACTATCAGACATTCGCTTCGTTGTTCAAGAGCAATGGCGGAAAAAAGGTGGAGATCGTGCTGCTCCATCAGATTCTACAGCCTGAAACATTAGCACTCAGGTCAAATGATCTGTGCTTCTATACATCTGATGGTGCTTTTATCTGGAAGGACTGTAAACTTTATGCCAACAGGCCTTTTGTTGTATGGTTGGAATTTATTTTGTTGTGATACAACATTTATGATGCTGCCTCAGGCTGCAGTAATTACGATGCTATTTTTGTATAGTGTAGGTTTATCTTAGTAATGTATTCGGCCGAAAGCTTCGTAGGAGCCCAACATGCCAACATTCGTCGGGCCCATTCCAATTGGGCTAAAAACGATTACGGGCCGAAATTGGCATGTAGCCCACTAAAAATATCTGGGCCTAAATCAGCATAAGCTTTCATATTTTTCTGGTAGGCCTGTGCCCATAGTGGGCCTTTAACAGGCCTAAACATAATTTGGGCCCTCAGTAAAAATAGGCCGTTTACAGGTGTAAATATCTCGAGCCCATAAAAAACATGGGCCTTTAATAGACCGAAAGTGAGATTGGGCCCTGATTGTGCCAAATAACCCACTGGACTTAGCAGGCCGAAATGGTGGCCCATTTACGATGCGGATCTTTGACAGGCCGAAATTCGGACGGGCCGTAAATGCGCCGACCTAATACACGGGCCTTTAACAGGCCGGAACTTCGGTCGGGCTAGATTATCGTCATTTTTATATGGGCCGTTAATGGGCCCGATATGACGTTGGGCCACATATGGCCCATGGTTTACGTCCGGCGTTAACAGGCCGAAAATGACAACAGGCCGAAAGTGGCCCAAAGCTATAGTGGGCCTCTAACAGGCCGAATGTCAGACATGGCCGAATATGACCCAAATCCTTCACGGTCGTTTATGGGCCGAAAGTTTTGATGGCCTGTAAATGGGCCCAAATGAAGCCGGACCTTTAACAGGCCGGAAATACACCGGGCCGTAATTCGGCCCAATTACTTAGCGGACTGTTAACGGGCCAGAAGTGACCATGGGCCGCGTTGATGACAAGTTTAGGACAGGCCGTTGACGGGCCGATTTGACAGAGAATGTTGGGCCTTTAGCTGGGCCGGCCCATTATGGTCTGCAGAATCTTGTGGGCCTTTAGCTGGGCCGGCCCATTGTGGTCCACAAAATCTTGTGGGCCTTTAGCTGGGCCGGCCCATTATGGTCTGCAAAATCATGTGGGCCTTTAGCTGGGCCGGCCCATTATGGCCGCTAAATTTTGTGGGCCTTTAGCTGGGCCGGCCCATTATGGTCCGCTAAATCTTATGGGCCTTCGGTTGGGCTGGCCCATTTAAACTTTGTGGGTCGGTCCACGTGTCAACATATCATAGGCCCATCTTGACCGTTGGATGAGTGACACCTGTGCCAACGCGGAGCTGACGCGTGGATCCGTCAGCCAATGAGAATTTTACACGTGGAAAATCGGCATTGGTCGTGGCTGTTAACGGGTTATCGGATCCAAAATCCGACCCGATAGCTTAACGACGTTCTATTATGGTGGATGCCACGTGTCGGTCACCCTTGACGAAAGCACTTCTGTGACACGTGATTTATCGTCATGGAAGTGGACACTTCCATCATGATAATTTTGGCAATGTCATGGAACACTTCTACGACAGCACAGGTATGACTATCTTGATTCTGTCATAAATTTGTCATGGATGTACATGCATGACAGAAAACGCGACCTACTGTGACAAACATGTATCATCACGGAAGTGTATTTATTTTGTAGTGATTGTTATTTAGAGGATACGTCAAAGCGTATGTGTATAAGTAGTACAATAAGCAAAAATAGGACTATCTGACATGTCCGATCCAAGGGCGAGCTGCGTGCGGGTATGTAAAACAGGTATAATGATTGTTATGAGAGACCACCTAGGGATTCTCTTGTACGCCAAAGCTTCTTGCTCCCTTGGTGCTTCCCTCCCGTGATGGGCCCGATGATCTAGCTATCGGAGAGGGCCTCCAGAGAATAGGGTCCTGAAAGGAAGAAAATAATAAAGATATACTGGTCCTGAGGCGGTTGAACCGCATTGTGGGACGTGCCATAGCCGTGCCTCCGCCTATACCCATGGTATCTTTAGTGCGTAGTTATGTACGCGTGGCACAAATTTCGTCGCTTGACTGGGACTAGGACAGAGGCCGAATTGCTAGGCGAGCTCTGAACGCGCCTGGTGATCCTGTTGCAGGTTATTCTGGACTCGCTTAAATGTGTCTGTGGACCTTGTCGCCGAATTGGCGGTTTGCCTCAAAAGGCTGCTTTGCACTTCTGCTGCAAGGGCCATAGTGTGCTCCTCCTTGCGGAGCGAGCGTTCTGTGTTTGTTATAACCCCGTGAGGTCCTGGCATTTTGAGCTTGAGGTATGCATAATGCAGTACCGCATTGAATCTAGCGAATGTGGTTTGTCCGAGTAGTGCGTGATAGCCACTGCAGAAGGGGACGATATCGAAGATTAACTCTTTGCTTTGGAAGTTATCAGGAGATCCGAAGACCACTTCCAGTGTGATTGAGCCCGTGCAACAGGCCTCTACACCTGGTATGACACCTTTGAAGGTGGTTTTGGTGGGTTTGATCCTCAAGGGGTCTATACCCATTTTGCGCACCGTATCCTCATAAAACAGGTTCAGGCTGCTACCACCGTCCATAAGGACTCGAGTGAGGTGGAATTCGTCAATGATAGGATCAAGGACCAATGCGGCAGAACCGCCATGAAGGATACTAGTGGGATGGTCCCTGCGATAAAAAATGACCGGACAAGAAGACCATGGGTTGAACTTTGGGGCGACTGGCTCCATCGCGTAGACGTCCCTGAGTGCACGCTTCCGTTCCCGCTTGGGGATATGGGTTGCGTATATCATGTTCACTGTTTTCACTTGGGGAGGAAATTTCTTCTGTCCTCCTGTGTTCGGCGGCCGGGGCTCCTCCTTGTCGTCGCTATGCAGCCCCTTTTCCTTGCTTTCAGCATTCAACTTGTCGGCCTATTTGAACACCCAGCATTCTCTGTTGGTGTGGTTGGCTGGCTTATCGGGGGTGCCGTGAATTTGACACGAGCGGTCGAGTATGTGGTCCAAACTGGACGGGCCCGGATTGTTTCTTTTGAACGGCTTTTTCCGCTGACCAGATTTAGAGCCACTAAATCCGGCATTGACTATCGTGTCTTCGGCGTTATCGCCGTTGTTGTGGCGCTTGTATCTGTTGCGACGTGGCTTGCCATTGCTGTATCTGGCCTCCGATGTGCTAGGGTTGCTTGCTGTGTTGTTGCTACGGGCCAACCAGCTATCCTCGCCCACGCAGAAGTGGGTCGTGAGTGTTGTGAGGGCTGCCATGGACTTTGGCTTCTCTTGGCCGAGATGTCGGGCGAACCACTCGTCACGGATGTTCTGTTTAAAGGCCGCTAGGTCTCCGGCATCCGGACAGTCCATAATTTGGTTCTTTTTGGTTAGGAACCGAGTCCAAAATTTCCTGGCTGACTCTCTGGGCTATTGTGTTATGTGACTTAAATCATCAGCGTCTGGTGGTCACACATAAGTGCCCTGGAAGTTGTCCAGGAATGTGTTTGCCTGGTTCTCCCAACTTCTGATGGAGTTTGCTGGCAAGCTATTTAGACAATGCCGAGCTGGTCCTTTGAGTTTTAATGGGAGGTACTTGATGGCATGTAGATCATCCCCGCGGACCATGTGAATGTGGAGGAAGAAATCCTCTATCCATACCACGGGGTCAGTAGTACCATTGTATGATTCAATATTCACGGGTTTAAACCCTTCTGGGAATTCATGATCCATTACTTCATCAATGAAGCATAGGGGGTGTGCGGCGCCTCTATCTTGGGCTATGTCACGACGCAGTTCGTACGAGTCTTGTCTGCTGTGTTCGGCCCGGCCGGATTTGCTTTTGGTATATCCGACATGACGGTCATCGTCATGTGTTGGGGCGCGCCCTCGTGATCCGAAGATCGATCTTTTGTGTCCTGCTTTGTTTTCCAATATGTCTCGTGGGTCCTGCGTGTTACCCCGGGCCTTGCTGTATTTGTTTGACTGGCGACGGGTGCGGGCTGGACTTCGGGCTTATATGTCGCTTTGTCCCGGCCACGAGGTGGCCGGTCTGCCGCATCATATGCTAGAAGCGCAGGCTTTAATGCTTTCTCTTCAAGTTGGGGTAGCAACCTGCGCTTTGGGAAACTTTTGATTGGGCACTCGAGTTCGTGTTCCTCGGCTGCCAGGACCTCAGCCCATCTATCCGCTAGCAGATCTTGCTCAACTTGAAGCTGTTGTTGCTTTTTCTTCAGGCTTTTTGCTGTGGCAATAAGCCGGTGCTCGAAGCGCTCCTGTTCGACGGGATCCTCAGGCACGATAAATTCTTCGTCGCCGAGGCTCACCTCATCTTCGGAGAGAGGCATGTAATTGTCATCCTCTGATTCTCCGTCTGCTGCCTGTTCCTTAGGGCTGGCTTGCCCATCCTCCTGCTCAAAGCGTGTTGGAGGGGATTGTCTTCGTCCTCGGCACTATTTGCAGCGTTATTGTCTCCTGTGCCGGTACCGCTGTTTTTGCTATGGCGGGGCTTACAGCGGTGTCGATGATGCCGGTTCTTGGATTGCTTCTCGGGGGGATTATCCTCCGTTGCATTATTGCCATCGCTTTCATTGGGGGTGTCCACCATGTATATATCATACGATGAGGTGGCAGTCCAGCGCCCTGTGGGCGGTGGTTCCTGTTCGTCAACCGCATCATCGTCCATACCGTTGATGTCTTCGGAGTCAAAGTCGAGCATGTCGGTTAGGTCGTCGACAATGGCTACTAAGTGGGTGGTGGGTGGGGAGCGAATTTCTTCGCCGTCTGCTTCCCACTCGAGCCGGACATAGTTCGGCCAAGGGTCTCCTGACAATGAGAGAGACCGTAATGAGTTTAGCACGTCGCCTAAGTGCGAGTGCTAAAAGATATCCGTGAAGGTGAACTCCATGATCGGTGCCCAATCAGATTGGATGGGCACGGACGCGAGCGGTTCGGAGTCTGTGGCCAGGGACGAATCCGAGTGTCCGACAACACAGGTCTCATAGGAGGTGAAGTCAACATTCGGCTCTATCGCCGCTGAATGTGTGGCCTCCGTCGCGGGGTCCATCCACACGTCCTCGGACGGCATGATCTGTTCCAGATTGAGGGCCGGAGTAGTTACAGGTGTGATCTCTCGAACACTGTCCGTCGGCAGAGCTAAATCGTGCCCATCGTGATTGTGCACCGCACCTGACATGGGTTCGAATCTGTCGAAGATCAAGTCTCCATGGATGTCGACGGTCCAAGCTTCCAAACCTGACCTGATGGCCAGGGGCGTAGCTCTCGATCTGCTCCAGATGGCCAAGCGAGTTGGCCCGCAGTACAAAGTCACCGAATACGAAGATCTGTCAGGGGAGGAAAACCTCACCCTGGATCGCATCATTGCCGATGATCGAAGGAGCCATCAAGCCTTGATTGTGACAGCACAGTGGAACTCTCAATGAAAGCACCAATGTCAGTGTCAAAACCGGCGGATCTCGGGTAGGGGGTCCCGAACTGTGCGTCTAAGGCGGATGGTAATAGGAGGCGGGGGACACAATGTTTACCCAGGTTCGGGCCCTCTCGATGGAGGTAATACCCTACTTCCTGCTTGATTGATCTTGATAATATGAGTATTACAAGAGTTGATCTACCACGAGATCGGAGAGACTAAACCCTAGAAGCTAGCTTATGGTCTAATTGTTGTTGTCCTACGGACTAAACCCTCCGGTTTATATAGACACCAGAGGGGCTAGGGTTACACAGAGTCGGTTACAAGGGAGGAGATCTACATATTCGAATTGCCAAGCTTGCCTTCCACGCAAAGGAGAGTCCCACCCGGACACGGGACGAAGTCTTCAATCTTGTATCTTCATAGTCCAACAGTCCGGCCAAGGGATATATTCCGGCTATCCGAGACCCCCTAATCCAGGACTCCCTCAGCCTCCTCGCCACCGACCCTTCTTCTTGCTGCACAGCCTCATCGATATGGTCAGGTAATCCACACCCCACCCACACCATCCTCCTCCTTTCCCATCCCACATGCCCCAACCGATGGCGCTACACCTTCCACCGAAAATCATTGTCCCCTCCTCCAATTAAGCGCCGCCCACAGCCAATTTGCACGCAGTATAACGTGGAGCTCAGTATCATGCGGCCGCACGCGCGCACGAGGTCGCTATGGCTGCCATGCATGCCGACCGCCAGATCTTGGAGGAGCACCTTGTCTTCGAGGCCACTGTCGACACCGCCACGCGGTTGTCTACTTTAAAATACAGTTTGTGTTGTTTTCTCAAGGCCACCGCCAGTGCCTTCTGGTGATTTGTCCTCTGTAATGTTAATATGCAATCTGATGTTCAGTTAACAGTTTGGTCCTCTAAAATGTAATGTTCTGTTAACACTTTGGTCCAACAATTGCTACATTTCATGGTACTATTCTCAAGCATTCTTTGTTTTGTTAACTGTCTTATCTTCTAATACATGTTTCTATTCTACAATGTCGTGCTTAGTTAACTATTTTGGTTCATTTGGTCTGCTGTCCATTTAACTATTTGGTTCAGTTCTGCAATTTGATTTTCATTTGTTGTGGGTACAATTTTGTATTATTATGCATGTGAAATAAATTGAATTTGGCTGTACTCAATACATATTCTACTGATAGTATGGCAACTCTCAGTTAACCTGGTCAAGATCTTCCTTATGTGTGTTGCAGGGAAACAATGGGAGACACTGCGGTTTACCATCGAGGTTTGTTCAAGCATGGTCCTTTGGCTAATAGCACATTATTGTGCAGTTGCAGGAATCATTCTAATATTTAGGTTTCTTACAATTTGGTCTTGCACATGTAGGTCCTGCTGTTAGAGGCTTAGACTCACTATTCAACCCATTTTGCATATGGGGAAATGAGATGTCCATGAATATCAGTCACGTCAACAAACTCAGAAAGATTGTTAGGATGAAGAAACTTGTGACGCATAACAGCAAGATCTTTGTTTGCACAACGAACAAGACATCAATCAACTATAGGATGGTACTAACTCTTTTACCTTGTTTTTACCCCTTGCGCCATTTCAAAATTTATAACAACAATTTATGCATATCTTTGTTTCTAGTACTTTTCAAAGCAGTTCACCGATGATTACCTCTCAAACCACCTGCATGGTCAAGAGGCGAGGAAGGTATTCATTCAACACCCACGGTACAATATTGAAGTCTTGCTGAAGAGGACGAAGGTTGGGTGGGCAATTATCCATAGCCACTGGCCTAAAGTTGCAAGGACATTTAGCATCACTAAAGGCTCAATATTTGCCTTCCGCTTCCGCAGTTTCCCAGATGAGATTCATTTGTCTATTTGCCGTGTATGATGCTACTTTCCAAAGGTTTTTGATGTTGCATGTGAAACTTGGTGCTGTTGTGTAATGGTGTAACTGAGTGCTGAAGCTATCTGATGTAATTCGATTATGAAATCTTGGTTGTTGTTATACGGATATGAAATATCTTGTGTGTTTTATAAGAAATATCAAATTGATTAGTACATGGATTATCAATAATAGGCTAATTACCCTACTTATTGGGGTTTTCTATTACAGACGATTACTCAAACAGCACCGTGGGAGATGAACTTAAACAACCCGCATGGTTTATAGAAAGTAGGTGTGTTCGATCAACTAACAATCACACACAGATTCCGGCAGTGAACTGTTTGCGTTTGGCCACCTTGCACAAACGTTTCCACACAAAGAACTATGTGTGATATACATACGGACGGAAATGATTTTCTGGGATTCACCGTGTGGGATGTACATACGAATGGAAACAATTGGGTTTCAATGCCCTGCCAGATCGCACACGAGCTCATTTTGTCCCAGCCAGTGAGACAGGAGGGCCTATCCCCGATGGTTTTTGGGTCGTGTGGCAAGGACCCCCCCTATCGCCCACACTCACTTGGCGAAGGTTCCAAACGCCATCGCGAAAAGGGGATAAAAACCGTTTGTATAACACGTCGTTGCACCAGTGTTAATACGTCAAGATGTGCTATTACAGACAATGCCATGAACATCAAGGCTATTTTACATGCCGAGAATTTATACACAAGGGGAAGTTGTATAAGAGGCCTAAAAAGAAAAGGTAGTCTTGAAAATCCCATTGATGCCCTGCCGCACGTCTGTGTCATTTCTCCTTGGTAAAAAATCCTTTGAGAGGAGCAGTCGACGGTCGTCTATACAAAAGGGGTCTGAAAAAGATCCCTTGCACGACCGTAGGGTAGCTACGTTTTTAATGAACCTATACTATGAGAGAGGAAGAAAAAAGAAAGAAGGAGAAAAGGTTGAGGTCCGAATAGGGTCAAGCCGCACTATAGACCTTTTCCGCAGTGTGCCTCTGTCGCTGCCCATGGTATTTTGGGGGTGTTTGGTTGCCTGGGTGGCTCTAGCCTGCATTGCATGGGGGATCCTGCGTGAGCCTAGCCTGGTTGAGCTGGTGCAAAGATGAGTTTAGATGTGTGTTTGGTGGACTGTATGATATGGGTGCACGAGAGATGCAATATATAAGAGATGTTGTTTGATATGCTGCATTTGAGCTTAATTGTGTGAAACTTCTTTTCCAATAAAAGATGTGTGTAATGAGATGGAATTACAGTTGAAGCAATAAGACTGCACGCACTATTAGATCTACGAATCACTACAGTAATAATCAAAACATTTCATAGTGCTCTTGATTTACATGATGAAGTTCGTGTTGTTAGCTCTCCTAGGGAACTCACAGATCCTACAGAATCCAAAGTAGTATGCTAATCCATCTAACGAAACATCCAACAAAGGACGAGATGATTCGAGAACATCTCGGGACAACAAATCAGAAATAGCAAACAGTAGATTTTTTTTAAAAAAATAGCAGAAACGTACAAATCAAAGCTACAAGATGAGCTTACAACAAAATTAAAGATGGATGAGTACATGCATCCACGCATAGATGAATCTACAACTAGATCTACTGGAAAATACTTCAAACTACGGACGAAATCCACATGCATCACCGCAAAAAGAGCCTACAACTCGATCTACTCATAGACCACGACTACTACGGTGGCCGGCGGGTGGAGTGGCGAGCTACAACGAGCTTGTCCGCAGGGCCAGGTGTGCTCGGCTATGGCAGAGTTCAACGGCGTTGGGGCGGTGGTGGAACCCGACGAGTCTAGGCGGGGAGGCGAGCCGCCGGCGTGGGCATGTAGGAGTGTGGGCGACGGAGATCAGACCAGTAGCCGGCGAGGGAGCTCCGACCAGCTGCGAACGCAGGGCCTCGAACGGCGGCGGCCACGGCGGCGGCGGTGATGGGTTGGTGTTCTCGGTCTGATGCACGCTGAGAGAGAGAGAGAGAGGGGAAAGGGAAATATGTGAGGTTGCGGTCGAGGACGGATGCAGTCGCGGGCCTAGCTCCCGCATACGCCCGATTCTTGTGTTCCCCTCGGCCTGGCTGAGGGGGCTCCTTTTGCATCGATCGGGCCAGGCTGAGTGGGCCACGAAGGGAACTAATCACACTGAAATTTGCACGGCGGGTGCGAGCCAGTTGTCCAAACACGCCCTTTAAGTGCGTAATTATGCACGTGCGGTATGTATGCTACGGTTTTATGGGGTGATCGGCGGAGGCGAAACTGCTAGTCAAGCTCTGGATCCACCGAGTTGTCGTTCTGCGGAGTAGGCCGGACTCGCTTAGCAGTGTATGGGGTCTTAATGACCGATGAATTGTTCAGCTTGATGAGGCTGCTCTGCACCTCGACTGCAAGGGCCGTGGTGTGCTCCTCATTACGGAGGGAGCGCTCCATATTTCCATTGACTGTGATAACACCACGTAGTCCGGGCATTTTGAGCTTTAAATAAGCATAGTGCAGACTACATTGAAATGGTCCAAGGCAATTCGTCCGAGTAGCGCATGATAACCACTGCGAAAGGGGACAATGTCGAAGATCAAGTCTTCGCTTCGGAAGTTATCCGGCGAACTGAAGACTACTTCCAATGTTAATGAGCCGCAGCGGGCCTCTATGCCGGGTATCACTCCTTTAAAGGTGGTGTTACTAGGCTTGATTCTTGACGGATCAATACCCATTTTACGGATAGTGTCTTGATAGACCAGGTTAAGACTACTGTTGCCGTCCATAAGGACTCGAGTGAGATGGTATCCATCAATGATTGGGTTGAGTACCATGGCCGCCGAACCTCCATGACAGATACTAGTTGGGTGGTCCCTGCGATCGAAGGTGATTGGATAAGCCGACCATGGATTGAATTTTGGGGCGACATGCTCTATGGCGTAGACGTCCCTTAGTGTGCGTTTGCGCTCCCTCTAATTGGGGATATGTGTGACATATATCATGTTCACTATTTTCACCTCAGGGGGAAATTTCTTCTATCCCCCTGTATTCGGTGGACGAGGCTCATCATCGTCCTCACTTTGAGTCCCTTTCCCCTTGTGTCCGGTATTTAACTTACCGACCTGTTTAAAAACCCAACAGTTTATGTTGGAGTGGTTGGCGGGCTTGTCAGGGGTGCCATGAATCTGGCAAGGCCTATCTAGTATCTTATCCAAATTAGATGGACCGTCTCTATTTCCTTTGAATGGCTTCTTCCGCTGACCGGGTTTAGAGCCACTGAATCCGGTGTTGACCGCCGTATCTTCAGTTTCTTCATTGTTGTTCCGACGCTTGTTTTTGTTACGTCATGGCCTTCCGTTGCCATCCCTGACTCCATAGGTGCCAGGGTCGCCGGTACTGTTGCTTCTACGAGCCAACCAGCTATCTTCACCCGCGCAGAAGTAGGTCATGAGTCCAGTAAGAGCTGCCATAGTCTTCGGCTTCTCCTTACCAAGGTGTCAAGCGAGCCATTCACCATGGACGCTGTCTTTAAGGCCGCTAAGGCTTCGGCATTCGAACAATCGACGATTTGGTTCTTTTTAATTAAGAACCGAGTCCAGATTTGCGGGCTGACTCCCCGGGTTGCTGGACTATGTGACTATGGTCATCAGCGTTCGATAGCCGGACATAAGTACCAGAAATTGTCTCGAAAATCATCCTCCAAGTCTTCCCAGCTTCCAATAGAGTTCTCTGGGAGGCTATTCAACCAGTGTCGTGCTGGTACTTTTAGCTTTAGGGGGAGGTATTTAATAGCGTGGAGATTGTCACCGCGAGCCATGTGAATATGGAGAAGAAAATCTTCAATCCATATAGTGGGATCTGTTGTTCCATCATATGCTTCAATGTTTACGGGTTTAAACCCTTCCGGAAACTGGTGTTGCATTACCTCATCGGTAAAGCACAAGGGGTGTGTGGCGCCTCTGTATCGGGCAACGTCATGACGGAGTTCGGATGACATCCGTGTTCAGTGTTCAGCCCGAGTTTGGTTATGCTTATCGCGCCAAGCTTGGTGTCCGTGTCTCGTGTTGGAGCACGTCCACTTGATCCGTAGATTGATCTAGTCTGACTGGTTCTATTGTCCAGGTCTTGACATAAGTCGTAGGTATAGCCCGGAGCAGCTACCTCTTTGCCTCGACGGCGAGGCGGCGCGGGTTGGTGTTCGGCGTAAGTAACCACTTTGTCCCGTACACATGGTGGTCGATGGTTCGTCAGCATGATTATATCTTGACGGTATTGGCTCAAGGGCCTCGTCGTCAAATTGTGGTACCAGCCTACACTTCATGTAGCTTTTTGTTGGGCGCTCGAAGCCGTATTCTTCGGCAACCAGGACCTTGGTGCATCTATCATTGAGCGTATCCTATTCAGCTTGAAGCTGTTGTTGTTTCTTTTTTAGGCTCCTCGTAGTAGCGATAAGTTGTCGCTTGAAGCGTTCTTGCTCGAGGGGTTCCTCTGGTACGATAAAATCTTCATTACCGAGGCTAACATCTTCCTCAGAGATGGGTAGATAGTTACTATCCTCCGAATCCTCGCGATCAATAGGTACATCTGGGTTGACTTGTCCTTCTTCCCATTCATCTTGCTCGAGGGCAGGCTCGACAGGGTGGTCGGAGTCTTCGGCGTTGTCCAGGGTGTTATTGTCTCCAGTGCCGGTATTACTATCCTTTTCCCGACAAGATCGTGAGCGGCGCCGCTGACGCCGGTGCTTTGGTGGTGCTTCGGTGGGCTTGTCCTCGATTGGATCCTGAGTGCCATCGTCGTCCTTCTTTTCGGGCGTATCCACCATGTACACATCGTATGTAGAAGTGGTCGTCCAATGTCCAGTGATGGGTGGGTTTTGGCCTGGTTCGGCTCCGGCATCGTCGCCCATGCCGTCGATGTCCTCAGAGGCGTAATCTAGCATGTCGGTTAGGTCCTCGACAGTGGCTATCAAGTGGGTGGTTGGTGGGACATAAAATTCCCCGCTCTCAGCCCCTAGTTCGGGTTGGGCGTGGTTCGGAGGTGATACTTCCGTAATGGCGAGAGATCGCATTAAGTCCATAGCCTTGTTTAGGAGCGAGGGCTGGATGGGAGACCGAGGACCTGCGGAGCTAGGCATGGTAAACGCCACTTGACTGTGCTCAATGGAAGCAGACCTCGAGAGTTCGGAGTTAGCATCCAGAGGTGAGTCCGGCTTCCCGATGACAGGGAGATTCCTGTTTGATTCCTGGCCTGTCGATAGTATGGTCACCTCTGGATCTTCGGCAGGGAGCTCCATAGTACGAGGGGGTCCGGCGGGGTTCATACTCCCATCTTCGGACAGGGTGGTCCGCTCTAGATCTAAGGACATGGTAGGAACAATAGTTGATCCTTGAGTAGAGCCTGATGGTAGATCCGACGGGTTTCCTTCTTGTAGATGAGGAACAACGGTCGAGGCCGAGAACCCTTCGAAGTTCAAGTCTCCTCGGATATCAGCGATATAATTCAAGCTTCCGAACTCAATCTGATGACCAGGGGTGTAGCTGTCAATCTGTTCAAGGTGACCGGTTGAATTGGCATGCAGAGTGAAGCCACCAAACACGAAAAGTTGGCCAGGGAGGAAAGTCTCCCGAAAACAGCATCATTGCCGATGATCGAATGAGCCATCGAACCTTCTGCCGACGACACAATGGAACTCTCAATGAAAGCACCAATGTCGGTGTCAAAACCGGCCGATCTCGGGTAGGGGGTCCCGAACTGTGCGTTTGAGGATCGAACGTAACAAGGGACAAAGGGAACATGGTGTTTACCCAGGTTCGGGCCCTCTTAATGGAGGTAAAACCCTACGTCCTGCTTGATTGTATTTGATGAGTATACGGGTTACAAGAGTCAACCTACCTCGAGATCGTAATGGCTAAACCCTTGATGTCTAGCCTATGAGAATTCTGATAGCCTCTATGGACTAAACCCTCCGGTTTATATACATACCAGAGGGGCCTAGGGTTGTATAGAGTCGGTTTGTAGAGGAAGGAAATTACATATCCGGACACCAATCTTGTCATCCACGCATAGGAGAGTCCTACCCGGACGCGGGGGAAGGTCTTCCGCCTTGTATCTTCATGACCCATCAGTCCAGCCCATATCACATAGCCCGGACACCCGAGGACCCCCTAATCCAGGACTCCCTTACACATAAATAAGAAAGTTTGTGCTTTCAAACTACCACCTTTTGGTTTTATTTTTACGCAAAGCAAGCAGACTGTAACACCCACAATGCGGCTATATCTCCCACATGTCGGGGCACGACTTAGAGGCATAGCCGCATGGTAGGCATGTCGCAAGAGGGGTAATCTTTACACATCCCATGTACTGAATAAGAAAGGGATAAAGAGTCGGCTTACAATCGCCACTTCACGCAATACATAAATAATCCATACATCATCCAAGGTACAATCAAAGGTCCGACTACGGAAACAAAATAAAGAAAGACAACCCCAAATGCTAGATCCCCAATCGTCCCAACTGGGCTCCTCTACTGATCATCCGGAAAATAAACATAGTAACGGTCCAAATCCTCGTCGAACTCCCACTTGAGTTCGGTAGCATCCCCAGCACTGGCATCATCGGCACTTGCATCTGTTTGGAAGTATCTATGAGTCACGAGGACTCAGCAATCTCACACCCGCGAGATCAAGACTATTTAAGTTTAAGGGTAGGAAAGGGTAGTGAGGTGGAGCTGCAGCAAAGCACTACGCATATATGGTGGCTAACATACGCAAAAGAGAGCGAGAAGAGAAGCAAAGCACGGTTGAGAAGCTATAAATGATCAAGAAGTGATCCTGAAACTACTTACGTTCAAGCATAACACAAGACCGTGTTCTCTTCCTGGACTTCCCCGAAAAGAGATCATCATGGCTACACACACACTTTGATTCATTTTAATTAAGTTAAGTGTCAAGTTCTCTACAACCGAATATTAACAAATTTCCATCTGCCCATAACCGCGGGCACGGCTTTCGAAAGTTGAAAATCCTGCAGGGGTGTCCCAACTTAGCCCATCACAAGCTCTCACGGTCAACGAAGGATATTCCTTCTCCCAGGAAGACCTGATCAGACTCGGAATCCCGGTTACAAGACATTTCGACAATGGTAAAACAAGACCAGCAAAGCCACCCGATGTGCCGACAAATCCCGATAGGAGTCGCACGTATCTCGTTCTCAGGGCACACCGGATGGGCCAGACGTTGGGTTGGCATAGACCCTGGTTGCCCAGGGGGCGCCGGACATCACCTAGTTTGGACCAACACTTAGAGGAGCACTGGCCCGGGGTTTTAAAATAAAGATGACCCTTGAGTCTGCGGAACCCAAGGGAAAAGGCTTATATGGCAAATGGTAAAACCAAGGTTGGGCCTTGCTGGAGGAGTTTTATTCAAAGCGAACTGTCAAGGGGTTCCCATAACACCCAGCCGCGTAAGGAACGCAAAATCAAGGAACATAACACCGGTATGACGGAAACTAGGGCGGCAAGAGTGGAACAGAACACCAGGCATAAGGCCGAGCCTTCCACCCTTTACCAAGTATATAGATGCATTAAATTAAATAAGAGATAATAATGATATCCCAACAATATCCATGTTCCAACATGGAACAAACTTCATCTTCACCTGCAACTAGCAACGCTATAAGAGGGGCTGAGCAAAGCGGTAACATAGCCAAACAACGGTTTGCTAGGAAAGGTGGGTTAGAGACTTGACATGGCAATGTGGGAGGCATGATATAGCAAGTGGTAGGTAGCGCGGCATAGCAATAGAGTGAGCAACTAGCAAGCAAAGATAGAAGTGATTTCGAGGGTATGGTCATCTTGCCTACAAAGTTCTCATAGTTGTCGAAAGCTTGATCCTCGTTAGTGTACTCAACAGGTTCCTCGATCATGTACTCGTCTCCTGGATCTACCCAAAGCAAGAACACAAGCAAAGGACTAACAATGAATCACGGTGCAATGCACAAGCAACATGATGCAAAACATGGCATGATATGCAAGACATGATATGCAATGCATATGCGTTCTTTGAAAGGGAAAGATTGAACAAGGCATCAACTTGGCAAACCAAGTGTGCCACTGGAAAGATGAGATGATTTCGGTTGAAATTGATATAAGGATCACCGGAAACGGAGGCACGGTTTGCAAATGGCAAGCAAAACAAGAATGTCACAATTCTGCGATTAACAACACGGTGCCATCTAGAATGCAACAAGAAACTAAGCTAATGCACTCCAACATAACAACAAAGTATATGGCAGTGATGTACACAAGATGCTTGACAAAATATGAACACTGAGCTATGGATAAAACACAGTAGAGCGGGTCCAAACAATCATGGCAAAAGTTCAAAAGATATCAGCTTCACATACTTAGTGAAAATACTAACATGCCAGAAATAACATCAGGAAGCCATGTTTAGAGCAAGAAAACAATATGCTACAGGAACATATCATAGCAAACAATGGCATGGAATGATTCTACTAAATGCATAGAACAAAAGTCCCTTACTGATCATGAGCCAAAAAGGCACAGAAGATATGATGGCACCCATGTAAACATGGAAAGTTTTATTAACAGTTTCAAACTTAGCAGAAAAGAGAGCATGGCATAAACAGAGTTATGAAGGCAACTTTGCGAGCTCAAATCACTCATCACAAGGCATTGCATGACAAAACAAGCATACCAACAGCAAGATGACATGTTCATGAAGCTAAAAAAGGCAATAGCAAGTTCATAGCATGCATGGATCACTAGCAACAACCATGGAAAAATTGATTAACATCTAAACAATCTGCCAGGAACATTTTATAGCAAAAGTAGAGCAAGATTAAGACATGCTAGGTCAATCCATAATTGCAAACAGGGGCATGGATGGATAGAGCATAACCATATGTCCAAAACATCCATACTGAAGTATCTCAAAACAAGCATGGATCTCACTGTAGCATCACGTTTACATGGCATAAAAATAACAACAGAAAAAAGACTTAGCAAAATCCTAAGTCCCTGAAATCAGCAATATCACGAAGGCTACTTTGCATGCTTGTGCTAGTCACCACATAGATCACAAAAATACATGGAAAGCACCCCTGTAAAGATTGCATGGCATAGTTAAAAACACATGTAGAGATCATGCTCATATGAAGCACACATCAAAAGTGACAAAAATGACAAATCATCATAATCTGATAAGTAGCAACAGTAAACATTTTATAGCACTCTTACATTAGTGATTAGGGCATCAAGATGAACTCAAACAAGCACGCCACAATGTAATGAAATGAAGAGCATCTCCCAATGAACATTTCGATATCTCATATGCATGAAACGGAACTACGGTCATGGAGTTACGATGCAATGAACAAAGCATGAAAAAGTTGCAGAAAAGGACTTAGAGAAAAATATACCCCTCCGGACCAGATCTAGGGTTCGTGGGCACAGATGTCGAGGTTCGCTGGAATTTGTCGGAGAACTCGCCGGGGAGGGAGAGGACGGCGGCCGGAGTGGAGGAGGGAGTCGGATCCGGGCGTGTGGTCGCCGGAGCCGGGCGGAGCCGGGGTCGGCGACGGCCGGTGTTGGTGAGGAAGAGCGGCGGCACGGGGCCTCGGAGCCGGGCGGCAGGCGGCGGAGCTCAGAGGCCGGACGACGCGGGAGGCGTCGGGCAGGCGACGGACGCGCGGCGGGAGGAGGCAGGCGGCGGCGCGCGCTGGATGGGCCGCGGGGGCCGGCCTCGGGCCCGAGCGGGCTAGCGGTGGCGGACGGCGGCGCTGCCACGTGGCGGGTGCCGGTTGGCTGCGGGCGGCGGCGCGGACGCGTACGGTGCGGACCGGACGTGTCCGGCGGCGGAGAGGGCTGGATCTAGGGTTGGACTACGTGAAAAATTCGGAGGGAGCACCTATTTATAGGTAGGAAGAGGTAGGAGTGTCCAAATGGGGTGTAGTTTTCACCCACACGATCGTGATCCGACGACAGAGGACATGGAAGGGGTTTGGAAGGGTTATTGGGCCGTTTTGGGGGGGGGGTGTTGGGCTGCAACACACAAGAGGCCTTCGCGGTTACCCGGTTAACCGTTGGAGTATCAAACAGACTCCAAATGGCACAAAATTTGACAGGCGGTCTACCGGTGGTGTACCAAGGCCACTTGGCAAATCTCGGTCCATTCCGAGAACGTTCAACACCCGCTCACGAAAAGAGACAAGAGGGGTGTGCCGGTGCACATGGGAATGTCGGATTGCAAAACGGACAACGGGGAAAAAGCTCGGATGCATGAGACGAACACGTATGCAAATGAGATGCACATAATGACATGATATGAAATGTATGACATGAACAAAATGCAAAACGAAGACAAAACCCAACCAGGAAGGGAATCTCATAACTTAAACCGAAAATGGCAAGAGTCGGAGTTACAAATATGGTAAGTTACATCCGGGATGTTACACAGACACAAGTTACGCAACCAACTTACAAATGGGCACTAACATTTACCCTCCAGTAAAATAACCTGGGGGAGTACAACTTATGTAAGGAAAATGCACACAGTAAATGCAGGCAAGTTTGTGCAAATATATAGCAAATTCTAGAGTTCTTTTTTGGTTCTAGAAAATAATATAAAGCAATGCATACAAAGCACCTATCTAACACCAAGGCATAAAAGCAGGTGAACACAGTAAGATACAACCAACTTTGCAAGCACAATAAACAAGTTCCATCAGGTAAAAATGCAAACTTATGCACAACAACCAAGTCCATGCACTTTTCTATCTTCAACACAAGGGGGTTCTTTTTTGTTTGGAGCAAGTAGCTTACAATGTCTCTAGGAAAATGCATACCAAATCACACAAGTTCAATTCAGAAAACACTCTTTTTTCCAAAATGCACAAATATGATTCAGTAAAAGACATAAACTGGTGGTTATAGATTTATACGAGGCAAGTGCACATATTAATTGCAGGCAACATGCAAATGGGTAGTAAGCAAGTTGCATCCTCAAAAACAGGGAACTCAATGCCTTTTCATATCTAGCAAAGTGCATGTATTCACCTATAGTCAAATTGCAATTACGAAGGTTTGTTAGAAACAACCTTTCCTCTAGAGGGATGCCTTGGTGCAAACTCAAATACTTGGTTAATGATGGCTTGTAAATCAACGGATGATTGTGCTCAGCAACAAAGTATATCACTTCCCACCAACTATCTTTCAGTTTCACAACCATCCTTGCCTTACACGTTGTCTGCACTATTCTATCTCATTTTTGTTTCTTGCATTTCTTATTTAGTTTTGCCTCATCATCAGCGAAAACAATCTCATCTTGTCCAACCTCATCCTCCATGTCTTCATCAGTGTCTTTGATCACATCCAGGACAGGGGGACTTCTATACCTCCATCATCAACCTTCGGTTTCCGAAACTTGTTGCAGACAAATTGTTGCTTTTCATGCTGACCACTGAAAGAAGATTTCCTTGAAGTGTTCATCTTGATTGAAAATCAAGTTGCAATGCATAGGCATTGTAGTGATCCTTGGCACCCTCCAAAGTGTCAAACATCATGCTTACATACGGTTGTTTCAGCTGTGACCATGCTTCATCATCATTGTCAGCCCCCACCAGTCCTTGCCCAATAGTACCACCCGTGTCACCAACAATAGTATTGTCGTCTAGGGTGTACCCCTCAGTCTGCTCGGGTTCTCTCTCTCAAACATGAGCGTTTTGTGCGACTCTAGGGTTCGGGAATTCAGCCACACCCTCAATGTTTCCTATGCCAGATTGTGTGCAGAACATAGGATCTTCAGCCCCACACCATCTATACCACGCACCTTGCCAATTGCGTCATTAGGGCAACTTGTTTAGGTCAATCATCCCAAAACCTGGGAAAGAGAAGCAAAGCAATTTTTTGAGTAAATGCAACTAAAACACATAAGGCACCAAAGAGAATGTCCCCTTATAGATGTAGCTAAAAGTTTTGCATTTCACTCTTCATACATTATATTATCTCTTATTTCCATTCACATATCATTTTTACTCATGTACAACAGGCATTTTTTTCTATCTTCTCTTATGTGTGTTTTATTTTTGCAGGCAAAGGGGTGGACAAGAGGATATATCTTGCTTCTTAACTGTGGTTGTGCTCACTGCAAAACTGTAGTTGAATCAGGTCTAGTTTATTTCAGTAGTGACACAACACATCCTTTTGTTGAAAAGTTCCGCGGTCTCGGTATCGCTCACATTTTATATTGTTCTCTTACTCAGTACATGTTCTCTCTGGTACATGTTTCTCTTACTCAGTGCATGTTTTTGATATACAAGGTTTCGTTGTTGAATTGCCTTCCTTTTGTTTAGTACTTTTTACCAAAGGGCCATTTATTTGTTGCCCACAACACCCCCAGAAAAACACCATGACTTATCTCCATAGCTTTTTTCTTTTCTTTTGCTTTACAACCCCCCAGAACTTGCCTTTGTAACTACGAGAAGTTTGAATTCTTTTTAGTTTGCCCACAACACCCCCCCAAGGGAAAACCCATGACTTTTGCCTCTATAACTTTTTTCCTTGCTTGCACCCCCTCCCAAACATGCCTATAACTACAAGCAGTTTGATTTCTTTTTAGTTTGCCATCAACACCCCAGAGAAACACATCATGATTTTTGCATCCATAGCCTTTTTTCATTTCTTTGCAATACCGCCAAAGTTTGCTTGTAAGTACAAGCAATTTTAATTCATTTTAGGGAGCCATGAAGTTCTAGATCCACAGTCATGGCGCATGGACTGGATTTGGAAGGAGAATAGAGGAAGAAGAAGGAAAAAGGCGCATGCGAAGTGTGAGGTGGAGGGGGGGGGTTGTGTTTTGAGAGAATTCCTTATTTGGCCCTTCCTTAAAATTTGGTTCCCTTTTTGGCCCTGATAAAAAATTTCTTCCTTTTTTGACACTCAAACTTCATTTTGTTCCCTCTACGACATTTCCGTCAGTTTTGGCAACTAACGCCGTTAAATGTGACATGAGAAGTCCATTTTACCCCTGGTCTATTTTGTGACCAAAATTATTAACTGGAACTAAAAAAGCAATGGCAATGTGATCTGTTTTGTCTTGAATACGTTACCAAATGAAACCAAATCTGCTATTTGGCACATCTTCAATTTTAATTGGAAAACTAGACATAACCTCCCTTGTATTTTGATGACATATCCCCTGTGCAGTTCATATATACACAAATGATACATAATCATGGGTCTTTCTAATACAACAGCATGTGCATACATAACATATGTGCAGAAGATTAATTGTGTATAGTGCAAAAAATCTAGTCTCTAAGTAATTTTTGCAGAAATTTTGGATCCATCTCATGGCAGAAATTTCAAATCAAAAGAAGAGAGGATTCACCCTTCTAGCCAAGCTGATGTAGTGCTCTACACAGCTCTGCCTCGCCCCTCCTCCACATCTTGGCCACCCTCCGCCTCCCCACCAAGACCACACGATGCAGCGCCACCGCCCTTCTTCGGTGATGGAAGGCCACCCTTCTGCGCCGCGGCTTGACCACGCAAGGCTGAGGCCTCCGAACGGCCGTGGCCCTCCGGTGCCGTGACTTTGCTCTGCACAACGCAACCTCCCCATTCCTCCACTGTTTGGACGCCCTCCGCCTCCCCACCATGGCCGCCAGGTGTGGCGCCGTGGCCCTCCTCCACCGCGCCTTCCATCCTGCCATTCGCGTCGGTCGCTGTCGGCGTTCTGGGAACGGGGGTCCCCAGACTTGCCTGCCTGCGGCCTGCGGCGTGGCTCAAAAGGGGGCCCGGCACGGCCCATCTTCATCAACACAAGACTCAAGACCCTCGCGAGGGGGCCAAGCCTCGCGGGGCGGACGACGCGGAGCTTCCTCAGGCGCGGCCTCGTCAGGCTGGCTCACGAGGAGGCGGAGAAATCAAGGCGAGGTACCTCACGAGGTGCCCATGACGCAAGCCATGACGACTCAGGGCGCCAGGCAGGTGCCATCCCGCGCAGCGTCCTCCTTTCCTCTTTGGTGCAAAGGGAACAAGCGCAGCCGCGGAGTACCGAGGCATCAGGCAAAGGTTTCCATTTCGGTGCAACGAGACCATGACCAGGAGGACTACGAGACGGAGGTCACCATGGAGCCCAAGACGGCGTCATCACCAAAGCTTTGTGCAGGCAAAGACTACTTTTGTCAGGATAGCTGATACTTGCTGCCCCCCTTCAAATTAGCCCGCCATTGTTGGCTCCCTTCCTGCTCAATATTTGGGAAGAGGACCAGGGCCTCTATAAATAGGACCAGCCGCCCACAGAGCAAAGGGTCGGCCGGTTGAATAGAGAGAGAGAGAAAGAGAAAGGTGGCTGAACTCCTCCCAGCAGTTCATCGCCCCAGCCAAGAGCAGACCCTCGCGAGGCTGTTCTTCCTTGTATTGTTCATCATCTTCAGCCCCAAGAGGCAATCCACCCACCACACACTAGAGTAGGGTATTACACCACAACGGTGGCCCGAACCAGTATAAACCTTGTGTCTCTTGCGTAGTTCTTTCAGTAGTCTAGATCTTTGCGAGACGGAGAGGTAGAAGACGTAACCTTCGCGCGCACCCCAGAGCTCGAACCTTAAGGGTCTGCCGGAACCCGAAATCCGACATTTTGCGCGCCAGGTAGGGGTGCGCCGGAGTTCGTCTTCCACCGCACCGTTCTCCTCAGATCGTCGCGTCCATGTCCGACGCTCGTCGGGCCCGCGCCGAGCGCCGGGCCGCCATCGCTTCTCGCGTCGCCCAGACGGCGCCCGTCGGCGGACGTCCTCATCGTTCCCCGTCACCTGCCATCAACGCCGCCACCGGCCCGGCGGGGGGCGAGCAGCAAGCGTCGTCTCAGCACCCATCCGTGCGGCAAGACGGCCGCACCGCTACTCCATCGCTCACACCAGCTGTTTCTTCGTCCCGCGCGCTCCGCGCACCCCTGGAGGCTCAAGCTGCGCTCTTCGCGGCAAGCGAGCTCCTGTGCTACCGTCTCGTCGACGACGTCTACGAAGAGTGGCTCGACCGCGTCGCCGAGCTCGTCCGAACCGCGGGGGGCTCTCCCGCGCCGTCCGTTCCGCTGCGCCGCACCCCGCCCCGCGTGGGCAACGAAGCTCCGGGGACGTACCAGCCACCTCCTCCCCAAGAAGACGCCATGGATCCAAGGTGCGTGGCCCCTGGGCGGAACCCGCTCCGTCAGGTGCCAGTGCAGCAAGAACGGAGCTGCCAAGAAGTCCCTCGCCCGCAAGGAGCTGCCCGGGCGCTCCCTGCTCCGGCACGCCGCGACCCTGCTCCGGCTCCGGCACGCCAAGCCCCCGCGCTGCTCCTAGCTGCAGGGCATGGGGACCCTCAAGACTGAGCTCTCCACCAGCCGAAGCCTTTCGTGGCCACCGTAGGCTGCCGTGCCTACACCACCGAGCTGCGTAGCGTTGCGTGGCCCGGCAAGTTCAAGCTAGACCTACCTCCTCGCTACGATGGCACGACTGACCCTGCCGAGTTCCTCCAGCTCTATGAGCTGGGCATCGAAGCTGCCAGCGGGGACGAGAAGGGCATGGCGAACTGGTTCCCCATGGCGCTCAAGGAAGGAGCTCACACCTGGCTCCTGAATCTGGCTCCAGGCACGATCTCTTCCTGGGACCAGATGCGCACCCGCTTCATCGCCATCTTCCAAGGTACTCGCGACCGGCCACCCGCCGTGAGCGACATGTGCCGCATCAAGCAACAACCCTGAGAGACCCTGCAAAAGTACATCCAGCGCTTCAACAGCGCGCGCCTCAAGATCCCCAAGGTGTCCGAGGAGGCCATCATCTCGGCCTTCTCCGATGGTGTGCGCGACGTCAAGATGAAGGAGGAGCTGGCGATGCATGAAGACCTGTGCACCTCCCTAGAGCTATTCAACTTGGCGACCAAGTGCGCCAGGGCTGAGGAGGGACGCCTCTCCCTCCTCGAGCTTCCTGCCGCAGACCCAGAAGAGAAGAAGCCCAAGGCCAAGGACGTGAAGCGCAAGGGGGCTGCCGTGCTCGCGGCAGAACCAGACACCAAGCGGGGCAAAGATCTGCCTGAGTCCTCCAGGGGCGGCCGGTACTGTGTGTAACACGATCTCCACACCCACAACACCAACGAATGCCAAGAACTCTGTGTCGTGTGAGAAGGAAGGATCGGCCGTCGTCCCGAACGCGCCGATCGGGGCTACGGTCGGGGAGGAAGAAGAAACGCAGGACGCTGGGAAGACCGCGGCCCGCGCCAAGGGTGGCGCGACCAACCTCGCGAGGATCGCTGGCGAGACCTGCCTCGCGAGGGGGACTGGAGGGATCAGCCTCGTGAGGATCGCCCACAGGGCAACGCAGGCCTCCCTCCACTGTCGCCTCAGCCAAGAAGAAACGAGGACCGCCATCGAGACGAAGGGGTCGGGGGCTTCCAGGAGCCACGCGCAATCGCCTGCATCCTGGGCGGAGCTCAAGCCCCAGCCTCACAACGCATCTTCAAGCAGTTTGCCCGCGAAGTGAATGCAGTCCTCCCCAGGCTTGAAGCAACGCACCCTCTCAGGCGGTCGGCCTGCTCCATCACCTTCAGCTCAGCGGATCAACTCAAGTGTGCGGCCACAGCCGGGATCCTCCCGATGCTTTGCTCCCTAGTCATCAGCAATGTACTGGTCACCAAGACCCTCATCGACGGTGGGGCAGGGCTCAACGTCCTGTCCGTGGAAACGTTCAACAATCTCCAAGTGCCCTACGACCAGCTTCAGCCAACCAAGCCCTTCTCCGGAGTCACCGACGGCTCCATGGCCCCGATTGGGCAGGTCCGCCTCCCAGTCACCTTCGGGGCACGCGACAACTACCGCACCGAGCTCATCGACTTCGACGTCGCCCACATCCGCCTGCCGTACAACGCCATCCTCGGGTACCCAGCGCTGGCCAAGTTCATGGCCATAACTCATCATGGCTACAACGTCCTCAAGATGCCAGGAAGTGGCGGAGTCATCACGGTGCCCTGTGAAGAGAAGGATGCAGTGTGTTCCCTGGAGCGAGCCTTTCAGGCCACATCACTGGAAGACCCAGATCGCGAAAGCAGGAGGCTTACCGAGACCACCCCCAAGAAGAAGAAGACATCGTCCGGACCAGCCCCTCGGGAGGCGGGCCCCTCAGGGCCCGCATCTGCCTAGGGGGAACCTCCTTCCATCATATAGGAAAGCGCGCCCGGCGCCCTCCTCAGGCAGGGCTCGGGGGATCTCCCCTGGAGGGCCAGCGACCTGGCCAAGGTCACGAGGGAGGCGCTTGGGCACCACATGGAGGCGTGTTACGAAGCACGTTTCCCTCAAGAAGGAGCAAGGCAAGGAAGGTCAGACCCGCAGGAGTTCATCGACAAGGCCATTCAAGAACTACAGGAATCAAGAATCATGAGGGGTTGCCGCCGTCTACCGGTTGTGGCTCCCCATCCAGGCGAGGATAGTAGGCTGCGCGTCTGCATTGGCGTACCAGGGCTCAACCAAGTCGCTACGATGGAGCGCCTCTGGCCCTCGCGAGTGGGGCACTGCGGGGGTCCGCCCCACAGCTACATTCGCATGCCTTACGGCTTGCCGAGCGCGGCTGCAACGCGCCAGCGCCTCATGAGGGGCATCATGGAGGCTCAAGAAGACAGGCGATCCGCAGCCTTGGCGGAGATGGAGATGATTCGCGAAGAGCTACCAGTGCCTCCGGAGCCTCCCGAGGCCCCTGGGCCTGGGGGCTCATGAGGATCGGCTTCCGCAGCCCGCCGAGTCTGCTGCACCAACACCCCTTCACCCTTGACACCCTCAGGTGACATCTTACAAGTTTTCATTTCCAACTGGGAGCGCCCTCCCAGGGCTGCATCGTTCCCAGGCCTCGTGGGTCCGTCCCTGCGGTATGTACCCATTTTATTTCATGTCGTTAGCTTGCTTTGTTGGGGGCGCCCCTCGGGCTGCATCATCCCCAACTCGCTCGGACCCAACCCAGCGATATCTACCTTCCCAGCATCTATTTGAATAAATCCTCTCCTTCGCGGCTAACGTGTTTGATCTAGTTGCCTGCTCAACTGACGCCAACTGACGGAATTGCTCCCATAACGGCACGACGCTTGCGCATGGGTCCGTCCCTGTAACGCCGACAAACCTGAATGGCTGAGCTCTGGCCGCGGCAGCCCCACATGGCGCCACCTCGTCAAGCCTCCAGTGCCTCGCCTCCCCTCGGAACCAACTAACGGCAGACTGATAGTTGTCATGGTAACCTCTTCTTCCTTTTGTGATGAGTTTACAGGATCCCCTAAGGGAGTTGCGCCAGGCAAGGCCCTCGCGGCGTTCCTTTCACTCTCGTCCGCGCGAACCGCTTGCACGTTAAAGGGGGGGTGCCTGAGCATCGCGACTCAGGGCTCCTACTGGCTCTCCAGCCCTCACCCTCTGGCCTTGACCACGGCATCGCGACCTGGCATACCAGCGACGGCTGAGACTAGCTCGAGGGCCGGGACCCAAGGACGTAGAGTAGAAAGGGGAGCAAAGGCGGGGGAAAAGGGGCGCGCGAGGACCTTGCCGAGCGATTCCGCTCCTGCCGACGCGCGGACCCGACGGCACACCAGGAGTAATCCCCGACTCTCGAGATAAGTCACCACCCGAAAGCACCGGCTATCGTAGCACTACCCCCGCACCTAATGCAATTCCGTGTCAGCGACGCCGCTCTCCTTTCTCGCCGAGCGACGGCTGCTTGGGCACCAAAGGGGACCTCCTGAGCATCACGACTCAGGGGCTCTTACCGGACCCCGGGTCGCTCACCTCCTGGCCTTGACCACGGCATCACGACCTGGCATACCAGCGACGGCTGACGCCGCCTTGGGACTAGGACCTGTCGACACAGAGCACCAAGCCCTCGCGAGGTTCGAAAGGGAGAACTGAGCTAAGACGGAATCAGCAACTCGCACAACTCTACAACAAGGGTTATGTATTAACAAACAAGATTACAGGCACCTTACAAGCCCCCATGGGGCGCATTTTGATTCCTCGCATGGAACGGATCCTAAGGGATGCTAACTAAACGCGCTCCTGCAGAAGATGCCATCATCAACAGTGGGCCGTCAAGCGCCGGCGCCAACCCCATCCAGATCAGAGTCGGCGACGGCCAGACGAGCCCGCCCTACTCCAGGAGCGGCGCCGGCTCGTGGGCTCGTAGCTGTCGTCACTCGTCTCCGGAGTCGCGAAGATCTCGCTGGAGTTGCTGGATCCCCCGGCACCTCCATCGCCTGCAGAGCCGCCAAGGGAGCGGTCGACGGGCCTGGCCCTCACCATGGCGAGGTCTTGGCCACCTCTCCCGGGGCAACACTCCAGCCGGCGCCCATCCGCGTCGAAGACCTTGAAGAACATCGCCGAAGCGCCATCGTACTCCAAGTGGACCGCGAAGACGCCCCTCACCCTACAAACCCGGGCGATCTCTCTCCAGCCACGAGTCATGTAGACCTCGCCCGGGGCAACGCCCGCGACCTCTGCCTCGGTCGCGAGGGTGCTGCAGCCGGCGTGCTGCAGCCAGAGCTCCAGGGGCTTCCCCGGCGGGATGATGGAGGCGACGAAGGGAGGTAGATGGATCCAAGACTGGAGAGGAATGGCGACATGGAGCACGAACTCTTGGGAGGAGCCCTCAGCGTGGACCCCAGGAGGAACAACCCACACCTTCGTGACCCGTCGGCACCGACGACGGCGCTGACCGCGGGGATCGGCATCGACCCATTCGAGGCCCTCGACGTGGGCATACAAGGGAAGCGGGAACCCCGGCGGAGCCCGCTCGCACCGAGGCCTCGACACCACCTGACGGTCCTCCTTGTCCCGGCTGCAGAGGGCGAGCCGTTTCTTCGGCGGGAGCGGGTCTGGTCCCTCTCGAGGAGCCTTTCCCTTCTCCACTGCAGAGAATCGGCGAATCAAAGCCATCGCGGCAAGACGGAGCAAGATCGGGAAGAAGGAGAAGTAAGGAGGGATGGACTGGAAGGGCACGCGCAGTTCTGTACTTATAGCCGGCGAAGGCCAACCACCGGCCTCCACGATCACAGGTAATCATGACACGATTTGCATGCAGGGACTTGTCCAACTCACGCGATCACCGAGGCGTCATGGGGAAGGGGAGACGCCCACGTCCAATCAACCGCCACGCGGCGCCCAAGGCCGCAGGCTGTTAGGGCCCGCGGCGCTTCGCCCTTGCCCTTTCGCCTCTCAGCACGGCCAAGTCCGGGCGCGCCTTGGGCCCGGGGGCTACTGTCGGCGTTCTGAGAACGGGGGTCCCCAGACTTGCCTGCCTGCGGCCTGCGGCGTGGCTCAAAAGGGGGCCCGACACGACCCATCTTCATCAACACAAGACTCAAGACCCTCGCGAGGGGCCAAGCCTCGCGGGGTGGACGACGTGGAGCTTCCTCAGGCGCGGCCTCGTTAGGCTGGCTCACGAGGAGGCGGAGAAATCAAGGCGGGGTACCTCGCGAGGTGCCCATGATGCAAGCCATGACGACTCAGGGCGCCAGGCGGGTGCCAGCCCGCGTAGCGTCCTCCTTTCCTCTTTGGTGCAAAGGGAACAAGCGCAGTCGCGGAGTACCGAGGCATCAGGCAAAGGTTGCCATTTCGGTGCAACGAGACCAAGACCAGGAGGACTACGAGACGGAGGTCACCATGGAGCCCAAGACGGCGTCATCACCAGAGCTTTGTGCAGGCGAAGACTACTTTTGTCAGGATAGCTGATACTTGCTGTCCCCCTTCAAATTAGCCCGCCATTGTTGGCTCCCTTCCCGCTCAATATTTGGGAAGAGGACCAGGGCCTCTATAAATAGGACCAGCCGCCCACAGAGCAAAGGGTCGGCCGGTTGAATAGAGAGAGAGAAAGAGAAAGGTGGCTGAACTCCTCCCAGCATTTCATCGCCCCAGCCAAGAGCAGACCCTCGCGAGGCTGTTCTTCCTTGTATTGTTCATCATCTTCAGCCCCAAGAGGCAATCCACCCACCACACACCGGAGTAGGGTATTACACCACAACGGTGGCCCGAACCAGTAGAAACCTTGTGTCTCTTGCGTAGTTCTTTCAGTAGTCTAGATCTTTGCGAGACGGAGAGGTAGAAGACGTAATCTTCGCGCGCACTCCAGAGTTCGAACCTTAAGGGTCTGCCGGAACCCGAAATCCGACAGCCGCGCCCTCCTCCGTGCCCCACTCCCAACCTCGTGCCGCCGCACCTAGGGTTAGGAGAAAGAGGAATTGGGAGGAGAATCAATCGGGAGAGAATGTGGACTGTTCAGTCAAACCAGATGTTTCTGTTCTTTTTCCTAGCATGCTGAAGCAGGGGTACAAAAGACTTTTCAAGTAGAAGTTAACGGCGTTAACAGAAAAAATTGACAGAAATGTCATGGAAGGAATAAAACCAAGTTGTGGTGTCAAAAATAAAAAAATAAAATTTATAGGGCCAAATAGGGAATCAAAATTTAAAAAAGGGCCAAATAAGAAATTCTCTCATGTGTTTTTCCGCGCGATAACGTGAAGCCGACGCGCTCCCAGGAGTGTGGGGCTGAATCATTTTTCCCCATTGAGGCATGTGCAAGGAGGAAGGGGGCGCACCTTCCTTTTTCGTACGACAGTTATCGTGCCCACTACCTTTTTCAGGCGTGTGCCTCGGATAACTATCGAGCCAACAGGTGCCGGCGAGTCGTATCAAAAAATAAAGCCTAAATTTTTTCACGAAAAGGAAGTTTTTTTTTTGAGGGTGAAAAGGAAGTTGAGAGAATCCGAAAATTCGTCTTCCACTACCTCCGCCGTGGCGGACTGTTCAACGGCCAGCCCCATCCCCACATCCGCTCCAAACCCCCACCCCCACCACTAAACCAAAAACCAAGTGTTTTCCCCCCTCTTTCACCCCCTCCCTGCACGAAGCTTGTGGAGGTGGGGCCAGCACAGCACAGCAATGCTACCACTCTCCTACGCGCCACCGCTACCGCCGCCACAGTCGCGACCGAACCCCACCCCTAGCCACAAGCCCAAGCCCCAGCCGTGCGTGCTTCTCTTCCCTGCCGCCCTCCGAACGGCGGCCGCGGCGGCCGCCATCTCCTTCTCCCTCCTCGCCGGCAACGCCGCGGCTGTGGCGGCGGTGGAGCAGCCCCCGGAGATATGCCGCGGCCAGGACGACGGGAGGGAGGTAGAGGTGAAGGCCGAGGCGGTGACGAACGAGCAGCTCGTGGAGGAGGCGTGGGAGGTGGTCAACGAGGGCTTCCTCCCCGACGCCGGCAGCCGCCCGTGGTCACCGGAGCTGTGGATGGTAAATTTGCCTCGTGATGCGATTCTGTATCACTTTATTTAATGGTTCAAATGACTGCAATAAAGTCTCGATGCACACTGTAGCCAGAAGCCCAGAACGCTCACTTCTATCATGAGTGATAGTGAGTCTCTCAATTTTAATTTGATGCAGCAACGGAAGCAAGATATCCTTCAAGGTTCAATCAAATCCCGCTCTAGAGCCCACGACATCATCACGAAAATGCTAGCTAGCCTGGGTGATCCATATACAAGATTCCTGTCGTCCTCAGATGTAAGTTCTTTATAAGTGGCACTGTACTATGCTATTGATTTCAGTAGGTGAAACATGGCTCAAATTTGGAGTGATGTTTATTGTCTGTCCAATCCACTAAGGTTATTACCTTTTGTCCTTCATGATTCACGGTATCCATTTTACATCTTTTGTTAGATAATAATGAAATAGAAGCTCTCCCTGGGCCATTTTGCATTGTTACTAGCATGCCACGAGCACTTGAGTTCCATGATATCGTCAAGTACATGTGCAAAAGTTGATGTAAACCAGATCTACTGTTTCCACTTGGATGTCAGCCAAAAAAATAATTTATTTGTTTCTGCCCTGGAACTGGAAGTCCTAGTGTCATGCATGCTGATCTTCAAAGAGTTCTCTGTCTGTTATTGTTTTTTGTATGTTTGGTACATGGTACACACTCTGGCCTAACGAACCTATATTTAGAGACTGCAGCAATGTGATGTCATCTTGTGTTTTTTTTCCTCCTTTGCTTTCATAGTGATGTAATACAAAACTCCTGCTTTAATGTTTTTACCCACTGCTGATCTTTGATTGCTTTTATTTGCTAATTTTGCATACGTTCGATCAATCTGCTAAAGTTCTCGAAGATGTCGAAGTATGACATGACGGGGATTGGGTTGAACTTAAGAGAGATTCCTGATGACAATGGTTCTTTAAGGTTGGTGGTATTAGGATTGATACTAGATGGGCCTGCTCACTCTGCTGGTGTTAGACAGGTATCAACTGCTAAGCATTTAGTTTGCTTCCCTTTTCAACAGGAATCTTGCTTTTATCACAATGTTTTCAAACCGATCATGTTTCCATTTTCTGGCACGTACTTCTTGTACAAAGTTATCTTAGCGATAGTCAAACTGCATGAGCAGTTACATATGAGCAGATTTTGACTATACATATTCCCAATTTAAGATGCCGAAATGCTGAAATAATGTTGGCAAATGTTTCTACTTATACCTTATGGAGTAACAAAAGCTTTTATTTTTGGTGAGGGTTAACTGACCCTATCAATTTAATTTTTTGTGCTAAGCACTTCACTATAGAACATACTAGTATTCTCAGTTTTAGCTGTTTTTGTTTCACTGCTAAAGATTAAGCGTATTGAGGTGTTTGGACAAATGACAAGTTCTATTATGACTTCTCTTATTCTCAACATTTTAATTATCAAAAGCAGCATTTTTGAGGGAAAAACAGCATCTATTCTGGAACTGCACTTTTGGCTATCAGAGAACACTGTTATTTTTACTGTTGGTTGCTGGGAGCCTGGGACTATCCCGCGACCTAGTTGAGCATGAAATTAGATCATACACACACATCACCTAATCCTTCCGGGTCATTTATCTGTTATCAGGGTGATGAGCTTTTGTCTGTCAATGGTATCGATGTAAGAGGTAAATCTGCATTTGACGTGTCGTCCATGCTGCAAGGCCCAAAGGAAACTTTTGTTACAATTAAGGTTTTGAATAATCTTATGACCACTGTATTAAGAATTTGTCTGGCATCTCTTTGTGCTCTTTATTTTCTAACTATCTTACTCTTTTTTAATATTACATATAGGTTAAGCATGACAGCTGTGGTCCTGTTGAGTCAATGAAAGTGCAAAGGCAGATGGCTGCTCGCACTCCAATTTTCTATCGTTTGGAGAAAAGAGACAATGAGAATTCATCTGTCGGATATATTCACATTAAAGAATTTAATGCAGTGGCCAAAAAAGATTTGGTCAGCGGTGTGTTGCTGGTTTGTTCACCCTATCCTCTTGTCGTTTCTAAATCTGTTAGTCAGTTTTTTATTACTATGTTTTGCAAATGGCTATCTAGTGTCTAATTCTAGTGAGCTGATTTGCATACATCTAAATATTTAAATTCTTCCTTATCCAAATTGAGAACATCGCGCAGTTTAAAATACTGCCTCCCTTTTTTGCAAACTGAATGTACACTATTGATTGTTTCTGCTCATTTAGTACCTTTGGCTTGCATGTTATTCTTTTGACACTACAACAATCTTAGTTGTAATCTTGTATATATCATTGTTGTTGTTGATTTACAGCAAGATTTGTCCTTTTAACGTTACCTGTCTCTTGCAGCACTGAAACGTCTACAAAATTCAGGTGCCTCCTATTTTGTTTTGGACCTGAGAGACAATCTTGGTGGACTAGTGCAAGTATGCCATTTTTCTTTTCAAATTATGCCCTCGGCTCCTAAAGTAGATGTCATTCTAGGATTATGCGCAATATCTAAAGGCATGTATACAAAGGACTATATTACCGCCCTTCATTAGGTCACTTCTTTCTCTCAGATGGTGTATAGGAACCAAAATTTGAATGCTAGAATGTCCTATCTTTAATCTGCTTGAAGCCTAGAACTGAATGTTATTTGGTAGGGTATTTCTTCTTATTGAGGCTCTTGAGTTATTGTGAATTTCTCGAAATAGTTTGAGGCTCACCACATAGGTTCAGAAATGAACTGCCCAGATATCATCTTTTTTGGATGGGTTATGCTTACATGGTCTGATGTTATGTTTATCTTGAAGGCTGGAATAGAGATTGCAAAGCTCTTCTTGAACAAAGGAGACACGGTATGGAATCTTCTTTATTTTTAACTTGTTGTTTCTTTTCTGCAATCCTTATAAAATTGGCGCATATGTTTTATTTTCATGTCACAATGGTGCTAGATCATTGGTTATGGCTTTAACAGCTTTGCATTTATCCACATGACTAGTCAAAGTAAATTCTGTTGGGGATTTTCTGTAATGAAGGATAAGTAGAGGAAATTTTGGAGGGAACTGGATTTTCCTATGCATGTGTCTGGGATGTATGAATGTCAGCTTAGGATTGCTTTGAAGTTTCTATGGAATGACCCATATAGGGGAAATTTGGGTGACAACAAGGGCCCGCTTGGGACATTGGAAATATTAGAAGCAGGATTAGGAGAAACACAAGAATTAGATGTCAATTCTAGTACGTTCCTAGAGGAATTGAAGACACGGGAAATGTACAAGATAGCTATTTGAATGCTCTACATGTATTCTTAACAGTAACAAAAAGAATTATTACGGAGAGAAGATGAACCATGACTAGGTTTTGAGATCTTATGGGTTTCAAATTTAGCCTACCCCAACTTGTTTGGGACTGAAAGGCTTTGTTTTGTTGTAGAGAGAAGATGTGTGAGAAAGAGCGGTCATGCTTTAAAATGGGGTTTGAGCTGAGCTCATACTAATCCTCCAATATGTAGAAGAGAGGAAGGGTTTCCATTGTAGTTCCTTGGTCCATTCCGACATTCCAAAGGCTGTTATAGAAAGAAGAAGAAAAATCCACTCTCCAAATTCTTGTATGCTTCAAAACAGCCATTTGAAACCATTTGTTTGGTTTTGTTTCCCAAAGGATTGCACCATTCGTTTGGTTTTGTTTCCCATAGGATTGCACTATTCCTACGGTTTCCTTGGTCTGGTGTTCTCCAATTTGAGTATTCTAAGAGCAACTCGAGCAGACCCCGCATCCTCCCGGCCCGCAAAACGTGTTTGCAGTTCGCGCAAAAACGCCTTTGCGCGCCGGCGCGGACGGCCACAGTTGCAGACCCCACATAATGGACCCGTAAAAAAGGATATTCCCGGAATATCCTTTTTTACGGGTCGGCTTTGCGGCGTCTGATCTGGCGCAGCTCCTCCCGCCCCGCAAAACTTAAATTTGCAACTTAAATTGATCTAGCATAATGCATTTCCTTGCTTTTGCAACAACGTTAGATACAAAAGACATCACCAAATCTTTGCTAGAATAGCAAAACCAAAGAAAACAAGAACCACAAGTATGCATTTCAGAAGATTTCCAACTTCCATAACTGCTCCCACAAGTTGGACTAATATCTTCTCCATGCATTCATTGTTGATCTGCGGATTCTTGATTTTGCATTCTTCTTTCTTCATCTTTGGTTCGAAAGAAGTAGACGTTGCTTCCCCTCTATTTGCACATGCAGCCGCATCATTGCCCTCGATTGTACTAAGGAGTGCACCAACATCTATTAGGTTTCTTTCTATCAATAAATCAATGTATTGGCCTTCCCAAAACCAAAATGAGCATCCATCGTCCTACACAAAAGGAGCAAGCTCGAAGTGAGCTACCGCAATTGAACTAAAGAATGAGCTATCAAATGAGCTACCGCAAGTGCATGTACCCCGTCGTTTTCGCATTTGAAGAACACCCATCCGGGGTGCTTCGGCGTGCCTGAAGTGAGCCGCAGCGCTTTCCGCGTGCAGTCGTCGCACTGTATGAGCGGCATCGGCAAGCCACAAAGACGCTGCACGAGCGCCGAGCCAGGTGGACGGCCAGACGAATCCATGCCCGCAAACCTTCGGCGGCGGGCGGACAAACCCGTACCTGCATGCGGCGATGCGCCCTTGCCTGGGCTGCGGGAGAGGCTCCCCGACCACTCCATCGCTTGGGGCAGCAACCGGCGGCCGGAAAAAGCCAAATCCCGGCAGCCCGCGTTCAAGTGCCGCAGATCCGCAAATCCGGCGGCCCGCCGACGCAGGGGGGAAGGGAGGGGAGGCCTCGTGCGCGTGGCGGCCTTTCGGCGTGCTCCTGCCAGCTGCTTTCGCCGGAATCTTGGGCGGCGGCCGGCGGCGGCGCGAGGGGGGAGAGGAGAGGTGGTTGGTGGGGGAAAGCGCGGGATGAAATGTCCCCCCACCAACTGCTTCCGCTTATATGCAGGGCACCGCATCCGCGAGGGGGAAACCCGCGTTTTCCCGGGTTGGGGTCGGGATTTTGCCGCGCCCCTCAAAATTTTTTGCGGGTCGGGGCGGGATGCGGGGTCTGATTGGGCTGGTTTTTTCGCCCGGACCCGCATTTTGGCGGTTATTTTACGGGTCGGGGCGGGATGCAGGGTCTGCTAGAGTTGCTCTAAATCTGGCCTTAAAATCTTATGGAACTTTTGATGTCCATTTGGATAGAAGCTTACTTTCCATGAAACAGTAACTCAGGAATTAAGTACAGTGCATGAGCGCATGAATCTTGGTTGGGACATGGTCATGGAAACAACTAATCATGCTACTTTTTCTTTGATGTGGACTAATGATTTGAAATTCTAAACTAATTCTGCAGTTGAAAACATTAACAACATGAGAGGTTGTTACCATCACCATCACCATCGTGATTCATATTTTTCAATTAATAAAAAATCATGCGCTCATTTAGCAGCATGTGGTTTTGTTGAGTTATAGTTTTAATTTTGATGTTTGTATCGTGCATACAAGGGAAAATGCATATATTCTACTGATGGGAGGAATTGAATGGTGTCATTTGGCCCATAAACCAGCCATTTACATAGCAATCAGTAGCTACCAGTAAACCCGGTAAATAGTGGTTACTGCTGGTTTTAGGTCCTGATTTTTTCTGCTGGTCACCAGCCTAACTCTAATGCAGGCTCTGTATGAAATTTTTTTCTCATTCTTGAACAGCTAGTAACATTTATCAAATTGATATCCTTGCTAACCTTAACAGACCAATAGTTAGTTAAATAGCCAATGCATATGGGCTTCTAGTTAGTACTTCCTCCGATTCATATTAATTGTTGCTGGTTTAGTACTAAGTTAGTAGAACTTTGTACTAAACCAGCGACAATTAGTATGGATCGGAGGGAGTAGTTCCCATTCTTCATATGCTTTCGATAAAGACTGTTAACAGTCGTAAAGCCTTTCTGTACATAGTGGCAAGTTTGAGGGCGCCATGTATTTAATTGCTTAAAGCATTTCTATTTATAGTTTCATGTTGTTAACGGAACTTTGGTGGTGAAATATTTATGCCCTTAATGGATTGTTTTTCAGGTCATTTATACTACTGGCCGGGATCGTCAAGTCCAAAATACAATTGTTGCTGACAGTGGACCTTTGGTTACAACTCCTGTGATGGTATGTTTTAATGATTGTGATGTACCTATTTTGAAATGCTTCAAGAGTTAGTAGTACAGATAAATCTCAAGCAGATGCACTTCTCCACTGTTTTGTTGAACCGTGTAAGTGTGAATACAGCATTTACCCACATATTCCTCAGTCTTTACCACATTAAAGCTGTTAAGCAGCTTCAGCTGGCTAACGCAATGTTAAACACTTTCCTATACTAAACTTGACAATGTGAGTATCCTTGAGTTGCAGATTATTTCCTGATTTAACTGTGTCCATACTCCATGGGTCTTCTTACTTCATACTTTTTAATCAGACCAATACTATAAATAAATGGCTTATTGCAGCAAGTCCCCTAGTTAACTTGTCGCTTACTGAAATTTAGTAGGTCATGCCATATATTTATTATGGTACAAGATCTTCAGACTCATTTGTATCTCACCTGTCCATCCGCACCTTATGACACACAGGTACTGGTGAATAATAGGACAGCAAGTGCCAGCGAAATAGTAAGTAATTTTTTTGCCTCACTTGTAGTATAAAAGATCATAGTAGTAGGATCTCACCAAGTTAATAATAATTTTATAGGTCGCTTCAGCACTTCATGACAATTGCAAAGCTGTTCTTGTCGGTGAAAGGACTTTTGGCAAGGTTTGAAGTTTGAACCGCCTAAAATAGCAGATCCTATGGCAATGCCTGCTATAACCAACAGGCTTATAGTATGTCCGTTCTCATATGTAACTCAAGTGTATGATATTGCAGGGCTTAATCCAATCAGTATTTGAACTTCATGATGGTTCTGGTATTGTCGTCACAGTTGGCAAATATGTCACGCCAAATCACAAAGACATCAATGGAGATGGAATAGAACCAGACTACCGCCGTCTTCCTGGTGCTATTCACGTTCACCAGATTTTCCTTTTGTTACACCCAACATGCAATGTACTCCCTCCGTCCCATAATATAAGAACGTTTTTGACACTACACTAGTGTCAAAAACGTTCTTATATTATGGGACAGAGGGAGTAGTTTACTGCTCGGCTGAATTTACTTTTGTGACAGATCTCAATGAAGCCAGAGATTACCTTTCGCGTTGCCAAAGCAAGAAATTAAGTTGAGGTGAAGTGCTTTATTACAAAGCTTCTTACACAGTAAGGAAAACTATTTATCCTTGCATATTTGGGTCTTCATGCTATAATAAAGAGAAAAGATACGCTTGACTGTTTGCACATGCTAATCCAGCTGATTGAGTTTGACAGCTTGCACTATTTCTCATTAGTACTTCTAATTTTACTAGATAATTGCCCGTGCGTTGCAACGGGAGTATAAACATTCTAGCCCGTGACAGCATGTCTACTATATTACATTGATGCGCTAAAATCTTAGTAAGTTTTTGTATGCAATTGTCATGATTTACCTGCCATCTTATGGTTAATCACTCATTTGTTGTCTTACCAAAGAAAACATGTTTTTATTTTGGTATAAGTTAATAAAACATGGGGCAATTGATTCTATTTTAGGAAAAAACAATGGGAGAAAAATCAGAGATGGGAGGAAAAAATCAAGGAGAAGGGAAGAGGGGGGGCGTGTATATAAGGAAGGTTGGACGAAGAAGTAGAGATATCTCAATTAATTTCACAAAACATTGTCTAAAATATTCTCATGGGTAAATCATAGAGATTCATACACTGTCTGTTCATAATTTTTGGAGCCACGTGTGCTCACACTCGAACAGGTCCTACACTGCGAAGAAATACTGGCCTGGTGTATGATTCTCCACTGGGTGTTTATGATATGTTTCCATCTCATAAAATGCCCCTTTTGACCTGCGTGCTACTGAATATGAACCTACTACTGGTTAGATGTAGCTAGCTGTCATAATAGTTGGAATTTCTCTCCTTTGCAGGCAACACATTAGAAGTATGGAATGGAGCGTTATGCCCAGAAGAATTGCACAGCGAAGAATGAACTCTCCCTGGTGAGGTGAGACCACAAGCTCAAGCTCTACATCGAAGCCTCAATTCAATATAGGCATCTGCAGAGATCAGAGTGAGCATGTCCTTGGATACCGGTGCTGCAGCTCGGTAGAGAAAGGAAAGAGCACATTGGCTTCTGCTGAATATACCCAGCACCAATATGTAAATAGCTTGTGATCCGTGTGCAACCAGTGGCATTCGTCATATAAAGAAGTGCAATAGTAGCTCTAATCCAAGCATTTTGCCAAGACACTATCTTAGAGCAACGCTAGCAGATCCCCAAAAGGGCAGCCTCCAAAATCGTTTTGGAGTGCACTTTAAATTTCACAGGACATATTTGAAGTATAGAGAAACAAAAACTGTAGTTCTGTGGCAGTCTTGCACAGACGCATCAGGCATCGCAACAAGACTCAGTTGGGCGGTAGTACTTGGTGCGCGCAATGGGAAATCCTCGCTCCCGATGACGACACATGGGAGGATGCACCGATCATCAACAAATACATTTCCACGTCACAAACTTCTTTGCCTTGAGGACAAGGCGCAACTCAAGATGACGATAGTCTATACTGTCTCAAACTCATCTGAACAGACACACTGCTACCTGAAGAAACACAATACTAGCACTGAGTGGAACAAAATTTTCCAGAGAATGAAACACAACACTAGCACTCTCCAAAGAATGGAACACAACACTAGCACTGAGTGGAACAAAATGCTCCAGAGAATGACAGACTGAGATGAGCCAAGGCGACTTAAGTGAAGATGTGCGGCTTTACATTCTTTTGCTCACACCTTTTTCCCGGAACATCAACATTTACTTCTACTTATGCAGGCTCTAGTTATTACCATTGTAATATCTCTTTTCCCTACTTAACCTCTTTAGCAGAACTTATGGCATCTTCGGTGCTATCCCCTAAAACGGACACGGTATTGTTAGGATGATCTCCTCCGTGTGGGCCCAACGGCTCACCGTACCTTTAGATCCGCGCCTTGATTGGGGGCACCCAACCCACTATGGCTGGCGGGCCCCTATCACACTGCACCATGTAAAGAGGTGGGGGCCGGCGGCTCACAACACGAGGTTCGTTGCAAGCCGCACACCCCACCGATAATCCTTTTCGATCTAGGGTTTTCGCAGTAGTGACGGGAAGCACCGCCACCACCTCGCCTACTCTCCGCCATCACCGTGCGCCACAGCACCACGATGGCCTCTGCCAAAGGAGAAGGTAGGTTCATCGAAATCACTAGCCTACACCGATCCAGAGGATTTAACAGGTATTTGTCCGCGAATGCGTCTAGACGCGTTCGCGGTACGGTGCTCCTTCTTAGTCGTTCATGTCATCGTCATCATTGGAACAGTACAGTGGTATGGCATCCAACGCTAGACATAAACATCCGCCCGCAATACAAACACACTTGGATGAAATTCATGCAAACACGACAGAATTCATTTAAATTCGGACATAATTTACGTAAAACAGATTTCGTTCGTTCAACTAAAATCTAGAAAAAAACTAAACTAGCTTGTAGCGCACGGTGACCTCGTATCTGTGGTCGGCTTGGCCGAAGGCACCTCCTTCATCGTCCATGTCATCGTCATCGTCAGAGCGGCCCCTCTAATGGCAGAAGAGCGCATGTGCGCGGGAGCCCGACTACTACCTGGCGCTCGTGGAGGAGCCGCCCCACTTCCTCCCGCTCCGTGTGGAGGGCCGCCTCGGCCAATGCCGACCCTGGCTAGGGTGCCATGTGCTTGCACCTGCCGACAGCGGTGAAGGTGTCACTAAGCGACCACTCCTCGCTGATCTTCTCGTTGACACGGCATAGCCGACGCGCGGACGTCTCTGCTGTGGTCACTGGTAACCGGTCGTGGGCCCAGGCCTCCGCGAGAACCCATGCCGGCGCCGGTCGGATTTCGCAAACGCCCAGTGGCACTTCCTCTGGTCCAACCTTACACTTTGACAAAAGTATTGTAACGCCCCGAGTCTGATGCACCAGGTGTCTTCCAATTATTCGATGTCGTTGCCATGTCATTTGCTTGTGTGTTGCACTTTGCCATGTCGTCATGTGCATTGCATCATCATGTTTTCAAAACTTGCATCCGTCCGGGTCTCCTAATTCTTTCCGTTGTCCGTTCTGAGCCCAAACATACCCGCGCCCGCGGCACCTCCGAAATATTATTTTTATAAGTGGCATAAAAATGTTCTCCGAATGGAATGAAAATTGGTGTGCGGTCTTATTATAGTGTAGGTAGACCGCCTGTCAAACTTCATCGCATTCGGAGTCCGTTTGATAGCCCAACCGCTAAACATATAGCCGCAATATAGTCAGTCTATTCGTTCGACGTTTTTGGTCTCCGGAAACCCGTGTCGGGCCGCATTTCGCTTCTTTCCTCCCAGCCCAACCCATCTACACAGCCCACCAACCCCTGACCTAAGCCTCCTCCGATCTGGACCGCTCGATGGCAATCGAACGGTCCGAAAACGGATGAAATCCCCCTCTCCTAGCCTTCCCTGCTATAAATAGCCACCTCCCCCTTCCATTTCTGGAAAACCTAGCCCCTCCTCGAAATCTGCACGCCGCCAGCCTCCTCCCACCTCCAGCCTCGGGATCCTCCCGCCGCCACCTGATCAGCGCCGCCGCCCTCAATTTTCATGCCAACCACCTTCCCGCCGCCACTTGGCGCCGTCCCACGGGCCAACCGCCGCCCTGCAAGCGCCCGCGACCAACAGGAGCCGCCCACGTCGCCCTGCATCGCCCCTGTCCAGCCCCGCCACCGCGGCCCGCCAGGACCCAGATCGAGCCCGAACGAGCCCGCCTCTCTCCCCGTCGCCCCGAGCCATCGTCCTCGTCGCCGCCTCCCGCCGACGACCCTCGCCGCGTCGCCCTCCGGCGACCTCGCTGCCGCCGGTGACCACCAGGTCGACCTCACCCTGACCCCGTCTCCTCCTTCTCCGCTCTCTCCCTGCTCCCTAACCTCCCTCCTCTCTCTGCCTGGGACAGTAGCGCCGCCGCCGCCTTGGATCTCCGGCGAGCCCTGCTGGTCGGATCCCGTCGCCCACGTTGCCGCCGCTAGTTCCGCCGGCCGGATCTGGCCAGGAGTGGCCAGATCCGTCGTGCCCCACCTACCTGGTCCCCTCCAGCCCCATCGGAGGCCTCCCTGCTGCCGTGCCGTCGCGCTGTCCTTGCCGGATTCGGCGACGTCTCCACCCCGCCTCTGGTCCCGCGAACCAGTGGGACCGGTCGGTTCGGCTGAACTGGCCCGGTTCGCACCCGGCCTGCCCGAACCCCCCCTGAACCGCTCGGGTTTTCTTCAGATCCACCACCGAGCCGGCCCACAGGCCCAAGGTGAGCTTCAGCAGCTATCTTACGCTCGTGTGCACTTTAGCTAAATCGCGCTCACTCTGTTTTTTTCATGAAAATGGCTAAGTCCTAGTTTTCATTAACATCATGAGTGCTTGTTTGAGAGGTCATAAATTTGTGCATAATTGTCCTATGATGTTGAATGATATACCGATTTGTTCATCTAAGAGTGCTCTACATGCTAGTGGCCATTGCATGCATGTTACTGTCCATCTTGATGCCCTAATCATCGTTGCAAGAGTGCTAAATGATATAACCTGCTGAAATTGTTATAACTTGTTGTTTTGTCTTTTTCATTGCATTTTGTGTGTTCATCTTTTGTGCATCATGTATATATGTTTTAGGAGCATATTCATGCCATCTTTACAGTAGTGCAATCCATGTATTTTTATGTGCCTTGTGGTAACTAGCACAAGCTTGTGAAGTATGCTACTTGATGTTGCTGATTTCTGAGACTTAGTGAATTTTGCTAAGTCTGTAACTGTTACATGATGTTGCCTTGTTAACTTGATGCTACCATCTATTCCATGCATAATCTGGAGGTGCCTAGTTGACATGTTTTGATTTCCATGTTATGCTCTATCATGCCATGCCCTTTTAAGCCTCATATATGTCCGGTAGCATATGCTTTCATTGCCATGAACATGCCTAAATGATGTTCCAGTTTTCTATTAACTTCATGATGCCATATTGTGAGCTTGTTATTGATTGATCTATGCCTCTTTTGGAGCTGATCCAGTTGCATGATTTGAAGTATGCTATGATTACTTTGTCCACATGCCACGTTTGTTAATTTTGGACTTCATATGACCTCTGTTCCAAGCTTGCAAACATGTTATGTTGTTGTTGCTGATTTACACTTACTGAAACTGTTACAACATGCAATCTTGTCTTGTTGGTTCTCACTAATCCATGAGTCATATGTATATGATGCATTTGTTATTTGCTCCTTGTTATGCGTACTTTGATGCCATGCCCTTGGCTGCCATATATCTTGTTGTAGTTTGTCTCTTGCTTGCTCTCAAGTTGCCATCACGCTAAATCTGTCATCCTATTAACAATATGTTCCATTTTGCAAGCATCATAGTAATTGCTCCATGCTTCATATGAACTTGTGCCCATGGACTAAGTTAAAGTATATCATGTCTACTATATGTCCATGTCTTTTTCATCATTATTAAAGTTGCTATGCTTGTTATTATGTGCCTCCAAAGTCAGCATCATAATGTTATGTTTTGCATTCTCAGGTTTCCTCTAAGTCTGAGAATCAGTTTATATCATGTTGCATCTTCTCTTGTTGATTGCCATTGATCTAGGGCTTATATGGAGATGCTTAGTAATAATGTTTTGCCATGTTTAATCTGTACTAGCATGCCATGCTTTTTCTTGCCATGTTCTTGCACTATATCATCTTTGTTTCATGCCTTCAACATGTCAACATGTTATTTCTGCTCATGTGTGCCCTGTTTTTCACCAAGTCATAATCGTTGTTATCAAGTTGCTTTTTGCATTGATCATCTTGGATTAATCTTGATGCCTATGAACCTGAACCTTAAATGTTATTTGAAGCATGTTATCGGTACCTTAAGTGCATGTCAAGTTTGCGCTCATATGATTCCTGTATCATGTTGTTTCCTTGTTTGCAAAGTGCTTAATTACTGTTTTAGGCAGTTTGTATTTGAACCTTGTATGGAGTGTATGTGTTGAACCGTTGCTCTGTTTTGAGCATGCTCTATATGGAACTTGCTTAGTTTTGCATGTAGTTTCATGTTACCTTGTTGCATACATGTTTTGAAGTGTTTGTGATATTGTTTTGCTTGCATTTACATCAATGCCATGTTTAACTTGTTTTGCTCATATCTTTTAGGTCATAGCTCCGAATTAAACAAACTTTATATGTAACTTGACTAGAAAACCGTGTAGATCATCTTGGTGCATTTTAACTTGATGTTTAACAACTTCAACATTGTGTTCTAATCAGATCTGGACCAATTTCGAAATTTGCATATGAGGACTTACCGGAATTGTTATATGTTGTTTCCGGCCTCATTTAAACTTGCTTTGATGTGTTGTTCTTGTATGCATCATCTCTTGCCATGAGTAGCATTATGTAGCCTTGTCATGCATCATACTTGGTTGAGCATCATGTCTTGTTTATGTGTTTTGTGTTTACCATGTTGTTTGCTTCTTTTCGGTTGTGCTCCTTCTCGATAGTTCATGTTTCGTTGCGATTGTGAGGATTTGTTCGACTACGCTTGGTTCGTATACGTGGCTTTGTCTTCTTCATGGACTCGTTCTTCTTCCTAGCGGGATTTCAGGCAAGATGATCGTCACCTTGGATCTCACTACTATTTTTGCTATGCTAGTTGTCTCGATGCTATCGCTATGTTGCGCTACCTACCACTTGTTTATCAAGCCTCCCAGATTGCCATGATAGCCTCTAACCTCTTCACCCTTCCTAGCAAACCGTTGTGGGCTAAGTTACCGCTTTGCTCAGCCCCTCTTATAACGTTGCTAGTTGCAGGTGCAGTTGCAGGTTATTCCATGTTGGGACATGGATATCATGGGATATCACAATATCTCTTATTTAATTAATGCATCTATATACTTGGTAAAGGGTGGAAGGCTCGGCCTTATGCCTGATGTTTTGTGAAGGAAATATGCCCTAGAGGCAATAATAAAGTTGTTATTTATATTTCCTTATATCATGATAAATGTTTATTATTCATGCTAGAATTATATTAACCGGAAACTTAGTACATGTGTGAATACATAGACAAACAGAGTGTCCCTAGTATGCCTCTACTTGACTAGCTCGTTAATCAAAGATGGTTAATTTTCCTAGCCATAAACATGTGTTGTCATTTGATAAACGGGATCACATCATTAGAGAATGATGTGATGAACAAGACCCATTTGTTAGCTTAGCATAATGATCGTTTAGTTTTATTGCTATTGCTTTCTTCATGACTTATACATGTTCCTCTGACTATGAGATTATGCAACTCCAGAATACCGAAGGAACACCTTGTGTGCTATCAAACATCACAACGTGACTGGGTGATTATAAAGATGCTCTACAGGTGTCTCCGATGGTGTTTGTTGAGTTGCATAGATCAAGATAGGATTTGTCACTCAGTGTATCGGAGAGGTATCTCTGGCCCTCTCGGTAATGTTCATCACTATAAGCCTTGCAAGCAATGTGACTAATGAGTTAGTTGCGGAATAATGCATTACAAAATGAGTAAAGAGACTTTTCGGTAACGAGATTGAACTAGGTATGATGACACCAACGATCGAATCTCGGGCAAGTAACACACCGATGACAAAGGGAACAACGTATGTTGTTATGCGGTTTGACCAATAAAGATCTTCGTAGAATATGTAGGAGCCAATATGAGCATCCAGGTTCCGCTATTGGGTATTGGCTAGAGAAGTGTCTTGGTCATGTCTTCATAGTTCTCAAACTCGTAGGGTCTGCATGCTTAACGTTCGATGATGATTTGTATTATGAGTTATGTGATTTGATGACCGAAGTTTGTTCGGAGTCCCGGATGAGATCACGGACATAACGAGGAGTCTCGAAATGGTTGAGACATAAAGATCGATATATTGGAAGGCTATATTCGGATATCGGAAAGGTTCTGAGTGGTCCGGGTATTTTTTGGAGTACCGAAGAGTTACAGGAATTCGCCGAGGGAAGTATTGGGCCTTCATGGGCCTTAGTGAAAAGGAGAGAAGGTCCACAAGGGGAGGCTGCGCGCCCCCCATGGGCTGGTCCGAATTGTACTAGGGAGGGGGCGGCGTCCCCCTCTTTCCTTCTCCCTCTCCTTCTCCTTCCCTCTCCCCCCTCTTGGAAAAGGAAGGGGACTCCAACTAGGATTGGGAATCCTAGTTGGACTCCCCCTATAGGCGCGCCCTCCTAGGCCGGCCTCCTCTTCACCCCTCCTTTATATACGTGGGCAGGAGGACACCCAAAGGCTCTCCAAACATTTTTCTTAGACGTGTGCGGTGCCCCCCTCCACAGTTACACACCTCGGTCATATCGTCGCATTGCTTAGGCGAAGCCCTGCGCCGGTAACTTCACCATCACCGTCACCACGCCGTCGTGCTGACGGAACTCTCCCTCGGCCTCAACTGGATCAAGAGTTCGAGGGACATCACCGAGCTGAACGTGTGCTGATCGCGGAGGTGTCGTACGTTCGGTACTTGGATCGGTTGGATCGCGAAGACGTTCGACTATATCAATCGCGTTACTAAACGCTTTCGCTTTCGGTCTATGAGGGTACATGGACACACTCTCCCTGCTCGTTGCTATGCTTCTCCTAAATAGATCTTGCAAGATCATAGGATTCTTTTTGAAATACTACATTCCCCAATAGTGGCCTCCGAGCCAGGTCTATGCGTAGATGTTATATGCACGAGTAGAACACAAAGAGTTGTGGACGATAATAGTCATACTGCTTACCAGCATGTCATACTTTGATTCAGCGGTATTGTGGGATGAAGCGGCCCAGACCGACATTACATGACCGCATTCATGAGACTGGTTCTACCGCCGTGCTTCTCACACAGGTGGCTAGTGGGTGTCTGTTTCTCCAGCTTTAGTTGAATCGAGTTTGACTACGTCCGGTCCTTGTTGAAGGTTAAAACAACACACTTGATGAAAAATCATTGTGGTTTTGATGCGTAGGTAAGAACGGTTCTTGCTAGAAGCCTGTAGCAGCCACATAAAACTTGCAACAACAAAGTAGAGGACGTCTAGCTTGTTTTTGCAAGGCTTGCTATGATGTGATATGGTCAAGACATGATGATATATAAATTGTTGTATGAGATGATCATGTTTTGTAACAGTTATCGGCAACTGGCAGGAGCCATATGGTTGTCGCTTTATTGTATGAAATGCAATCGCCATGTAATTGCTTTACTTTATCACTAAGCGGTAGCGATAGTCGTAGTAGCAATAGTGCGCGACGACAACGATCCTACGATGGAGATCAAGGTGTCAAGCCGGTGACGATGGTGATCATGACGGTGCTTTGGAGATGGAGACCAAAGGCACAAGATGATGATGGCCATATCATATCACTTATTTGATTGCATGTGATATTTATCTTTTTATGCATCTTATTTTGCTTAGTAGGGCGGTAGCATTATAAGATGATCTCTCACTAAATTTCAAGGTACAAGTGTTCTCCCTAAGTATGCACCGTTGCGACAGTTCGTCGTGCCGAGACACCACGTGATGATCGGGTGTGATAAGCTCTACGTTCACATACAACGGGTGCAAGCCAGTTTTGCACACGCGGAATACTTCGGTTAAACTTGACGAGCCTAGCATATGCACATATGGCCTTGGAACACTAAGACCGAAAGGTCGAGTGTGAATCATATAGTAGATATGATCAACATAGTGATGTTCACCATTGAAAACTTATCCATCTCACGTGATGATCGGACATGGTTTAGTTGATATGGGTCACGTGATCATTTAGATGACTAGAGGGATGTCTATCTTAGTGGGAGTTCTTAAGTAATATGATTACTTGAACTTTAATTTATCATGAACTTAGTCCTGATAGTATTTTCATAACTATGTTGTAGATCAATAGCTCGCGATGTAGCTCCCCATTTATTTTTGATATGTTCCTAAAGAAAAACTATGTTGAAATATGATAGTAGCAATGATGCGAACTAGGTCCGTGATCTGAGGATTATCCTCATTGCTGCACAGAAGAATTATGTCCTTGATGCACCGCTAGGTGACATAATTATTGCAGGAGCAAATGCAGACGTTATGAACGTTTGACAAGCTCGGTATGATGACTACTTGATAGTTTAGTGCACCATGCTTTACGGCTTAGAACCGGGACTTCAAAAATATTTTGAAACGCCATGGAGCATATGAGATGTTCCAAGAGTTGAAATTGGTATTTCAGACTCATGCCTGAGTCAAGAGGTATGAGACCTCTGACAAGTACTTTGCCTACAAGATGGAGGAGAATAGCTCAACCGGTGAGCATGTGCTCAGATTTTCTGTGTACTACAATCGCTTGAATCAAGTGGGAGTTAATCTTCCAGATAAAATAGTGATTGACAGAGTTCTCTAGTCACTATCACCAAGTTACTGGAACTTCGTGATGAACTATAATATGCAAGGGATTACGAAAACGATTCCCGAGCTCTTCGTGATGCTGAAATCGACGAAGGTAGAAATCAAGAAAAGCATCAAATGTTGATGGTTGACAAGACCACTAGTTTCAAGTAAAAGGGCAAGGGAAAGAAATGGAACTTCAATAAGAATGGCAAGCAAGTTGCCACTCCCATGAAGAAGCCCAAAGCTATACCCAAGCCTGAAACTGAGTGCTTCTACTGCGAAGGAAATGGTCACCAGAAGCAGAACTACCCCAAATACTTGGCGGATAAGAAGGATGGCGAAGTGAACAAAAGTATATATGATATACATGTTATTGATATGTACTTTACTAGTGTTTATAGTAGCCCATGGGTATTTGATACTGGTTCAGTTGCTATGGTTAGTAACTCAAAACAGGAGTTACAAAATGAACAAAGACTAGTTGAGGGCAAGGTGATGATGTGTGTTGGAAGTGATTCCAAGGTTGATAAAATCACCATCGCACACTTGAAAGTGCAACTATCCCTAGGTGGTTTTGGTAATTCATAACAACATATAGCTCATTGAGCTAATGCTATTCCAAGATGATTATTTCAAGAAAGCTCAATGATTGGCATGGCATGGATGTGAAAGTGGAACCCTCAAAATGCTAAGGAAAAAGGATTGGCTCAAGCTCAAAACCTCAAGACTCTTCATTTTATATTTTAGTGATCCAAGATCACATTGAGTCTTTAGGAAAAGCCAATACTATCAAGGAGGGATGAGATGTTGCATAATGAGCCTCTTGCTTCATGTGCTTAGTGATATGCTCCAAAAACCCTCACCTACTTTCCCATATCCACATATGACCTAAACCCTAAGCCAAACTCGGTCCTACCGATTCTTCCTATCCGGCGCCACCGAGTTTCACTTGTCATTAGCCACTGCCAAACCCTAGCAATTCGGTTCTACCGATAGGGATCTCGGTCTCACCGAGATGGGATTGCAAACTCTCTGTTTCCCTTTCGTAACTTTTTGGTCTCACCGAAAGAGCGAATCGGTCCCACCGAGATTGCAATGTAAATTCAGTGTTTCCCCTTTGTAACTTTTCGGTCTCACCGAAAGAGCAAATCGGTCCCACAGAGTTTGCCTGACCAACTCTCTAGTTAGCTAATTACCAAATTCGGTCTCACCGAGTTTGTGTAATCGGCCTCATCGAGATTACGTTATGCCCAAACCCTAACCATATCGGTCCTACCGAGTTGCATGTCAGTCCCACCGAAAATCTCTAACGGTCACTAGGTTTACATTTTCGGTCCGACCGAGTTTGTTGATTCGGTCCCACCGAGATTGGAAAACTGTGTAACGGTTGGATTTTGTGTGGAGGCTATATATACCCCTCCACCTCCTCTTCATTCGAAGAGAGAGCTATCAGAACGCATACACCATTCCAACTCATATGTTCTAAGAGAGAACCACCTACTCATGTGTTGAGACCAAGATATTCCATTCCTACCATATGAATCTTGATCTCTAGCCTTCCCAAGTTGCTTTCCACTCAAATCTTCTTTCCACCAAATCCAAATCCTATGAGAGAGAGTTGAGTGTTGGGGAGACTATCATTTGAAGCACAAGAGCAAGTAGTTCATTACCTACACACCATTTGTTACTTCTTGGAGAGTGGTGTCTCCTAGATTGGCTAGGTGTCACTTGGGAGCCTCTGACAAGATTGTGGAGTTGAACCAAGGAGTTTGTAAGGGCAAGGAGATCGCCTACTTTGTGAAGATCTACCGCTAGTGAGGCAAGTCCTGTGTGGGCGATGGCCATGGTGGGATAGACAAGGTTGCTTCTTCGTGGACCCTTTGTGGGTGGTTGCTTCTTCGTGGACCCTTCGTGGGTGGAGCCCTGTGTGGACTCTCGCAACCGTTACCCTTTGTGGGTGGAGCCCTGTGTGGACTCGCGCAACCGTTACCCTTTGTGGGTTGAAGTCTCCATCAACATGGATGTAGGATAGCACCACCTATCCGAACCACGGGAAAAACATCCGTGTCTCCAATTGCGTTTGAATTCTCCAAACCCTTCCCTTTACAATCTTGCAAGTTGCATGCTTTACTTTCCGCTGCCAATATACTCTTTGCATGCTTGCTTGAACTGTGTGATGATTGCTTGACTTGTCCTAAAATAGCTAAAATCTGCCAAGAACTAAAATTGGGAAAAGGTTAAGTTTTTATTTGGTCAAGTAGTCTAATCCCCCCCTCTAGACATACTTTCGATCCTACAAGTGGCATCAGAGCTTTGGTCTCCATTTGCTTTGATCTCCATAGCTTTGGTGGTCATAGCCTTGGTTTCACAACCTAGGAGAGTATGGCGTCTAGCAAGGGAAATTACCACCGTAGAGGTCCCTACTTTGATGGTACTAATTTTGCTAGTTGGAAGCATAAAATGAAAATGCATATTCTTGGACATAACCCCACCGTTTGGGCTATTGTGTGTGTTGGTTTGCAAGGTGACTTCTTTGATGGGAGAGAACCAAACTGTGAAGCTACCGCAGATGAGTTGAAGATGTTGCAATACAATGGTCAAGCTTGTGATATTCTCTTCAACGGATTGTGCCCCGAAGAATTCAACAAAATCAGCCGTCTTGAGAATGCGAAGGAAATTTGGGACACTTTGATTGATATGCACGAAGGTACCGACTCCGTCAAGGAATCCAAGTTGGATGTGCTTCAAAGCCAACTTGACAAGTTCAAGATGAAGGATGGTGAAGGTGTCGCTGAAATGTACTCTAGGCTTGCTCTCATCACAAATGAGATTGCCGGCTTAGGAAGTGAAGAGATGACCGACAGATTCATCATCAAGAAGATTCTAAGAGCCTTGGATGGAAAATATGATACCGTGTGCACATTGATCCAAATGATGCCCAATTACAAAGATCTCAAGCCAACGGAGGTGATTGGAAGAATTGTTGCTCATGAGATGTCACTTAAGGATAAAGAGGAACTTCACAACAAATCAAGTGGTGCCTATAAAGCCTCATGTGAAGCCCCTACATCATCAAGTGAGAAACAAGACTTCAATGAAGAATTGAGCTTAATGGCGAAGAACTTCAACAAGTTCTACAAGAGTAGAAGCAAAGATAGAAGCTTCAAGTCAAGGTCCTACAATGACAAAAGATCTTCTAGTCGAGAGCGAAACTGCTACAGTTGTGGAAGACCCGGACACTATTCCAATGAGTGTACGGCTCCCTACAAGAGAAGAGAAGATTCTCCAAAAAGAAGAAGCCAAGAATCACCACCAAGAGAGAGGAGGAGTAGAGATGATCGTTATGAACGAAGATACTCACGGAGAAGCAAGGATTCGGAAAGGAAGGAAAAATCATCAAGGAGCTACACAAGACGAAGACATCAAGCTCATGTTGGTGAATGGGTATCCGGCTCCGACTCCAACAGCCACTCCGAGAGAAGTTATCACTCCGACTCCGCAGATACTCAAGATGAAGGTGTTGCCGGTCTAGCACTTGTGTCAACCAACTCCTACGACATATTTGACTCACCAAATGAAGGAATTGGAAGATGCTTCATGGCCAAAGGTCCTAAGGTAACACACCCCGAGTATGTTGATTTCAATAGTGATGAAGATGACTTGTTAGGTGATGATTGGCTTGTTGACAACTCTAGTGATGAATACTATGATGAAACGTCAATTAAACATGCTAATCAAGATAAAACGAATGACAATGATAAGGAGAAGATTGAGTCTCTAACTAAAGAACTAAACACTCTTAAGTTAGCTCATGAAACTATCTTCGAAGATCATCGAGAACTTTTAAGAGCTCATGAGAAATTACGCTTTGAAAAGCTCAATCTTGAGCAAGAGCATGAGTTCTTAAAAGCAATCAATGATGATCTCCGCAAGAAAAGCTCTTCTTACATTGCCAAACGTTTACTCTTATCCACTTACATGCCTCAAGTCAAGTCTAGTAACAAGAACAAGAAAGATTCTTCCTCTAGCATTAACAATGATCATGCTAAATCCAATATTGTTGCTTCTAGTAGTTCTCTTGATTCCACTAATGATTCTCTTAGCCAAGTTACACTTGAGCAAGAAAATAGTTTATTGAAGGGAATTATAGAGAAAGGAGTATACAAAAGCCTTGCCGGGAGTAAGCAATTTGAGGAAATTATGCGCAAGCAAGGAATGCACCGGAAGAATCAAGGTGTTGGTTTTGAACGAAAGTTCAATGCCAATGGAGTTGAGTGGGAAGAAGATCAATACCCCAAGACAAAGTTTGTTCCTCAACAAGAGAAGTATGATACTTCTTTCAAGGGGACACAAGCTCAAGATGATCTTCCACCACAAGACTACAAGCAAAAAGGCAAGGAAAGGCTTCAAGAGAAAATTGATGCATTTGAAGAAGCTCCTAAGACCTTAGTTAAGTGGATTCCCAAGACTACTTCAAGTTCCACTTCATCAAGTACGACTACAACTCCAAGGATTCCCACCAAGATGATGTGGATCCAAAATAAGAAGAACTAGAGAGTTCTTGAGGGTGACTCCGCCAACATACTTCACTCTTATCATTTTGGCAAGAACAAGTGCAATCAACTTCCACATCTTGCACTAGTTCAAGGAGTCACAAACCCTCTTGTTGGTAAGACAAGGGACAAGGTAACCTAAAAGTTTTCATGGACATCATCCTTTGTGTGCATCACTCTATGTCTATGGATATCCTTGTTTGTTCCTTGTGGGACTAACCCATGTAGGTATTGAAAGTGCAATTCACTCAAATGGATAGCTCCAAGTGATCTACATCAACATTGAGCATCCACATCTTCAACATCTACATGAAGTCATCATCGACAAAACCCAAGGTTAGTTCATCCCTCTTAGGAGGGGTATCACATCTAGGGGGAGCTTTACTCTAAGACTGAGCTAAAGCAACTCTAAAGATGTGAACACAACAATGCTTTATGTAAAAGTGGTAACCCCACTTGAGCTTAAACGATGAGTATGACCTATGATCAAGTGCTCTCACTTGACTCCTAAGTCAATATACTCATATATAGATGACCTTGTCATCGCAAATTGCTTGATGGATGCTAGAATTGGTTGTGCATGCCTTGCCACATATTTCATTTGCCATCTTATTGTGTGAGCATGCTGGTTGCATATTTTACTCATTCGAGGACATCCACTTGTTGTTTTGATTGTTTGGTTTTATTTTCTTTTGCCAAGTGGATGGACAAGAATGCCTAAGTACCTCCTCTAGCTATCTATGCTTTTCTCGTCTCAAACTCTATTCATGCTGCATCACAAAATTTGATCAAGTCAGATTCGAACCACTCTGTGTGAGGAGCGCTCGGAGTCCCCGATTCGTCATAGACTTAAACTTCCAAAACCTCTTTATGATTCTCGGTCTGACCGATACCCCACTTTCGGTCCTACCGAGATCATTAAGTTGATCTAGGTTTTCGATCTTGGTGCAACCAATTTGAACATTTCGGTCACACCGAGTTTCAGTAACTGCCTGCAGTTATGAATCTCGGTGCCACCGAGTTGTTCCACTCGGTCACACCGACAGGGTCGGGCTATATATAGTCACGGGCAAAATTTGGAAATTTCTCCGAACCCCTTCGCCCGCGCGATAGCCTGCTCTGCCAACATGGTCTCCGGATCGTCTTCTCGCCACCAGCCGCCTCCAGTCGCTGGTCTCCGTCGCCGTCAATGGGAATTCTGCCCCGCCGTTGCCGCTGTAGCGAGTCTCCGCCGAACTAGGGTATGGACTCGATCACAGTGCTATTCCCCGTCCGATTCCTAGCACATTGTGTTCTTCATGATTCTTGCCACGATTGAAACACTCCTATCCAGTCAATACGCCCATAGATTAGCTTTGATTCGAAAATTTTAGGGTTAGGTTTCCGCCGAAACCATCTCAGACCCACCGAGTTGAAAAACTCGGTCCCACCGGTTTGGCTCATGCCATTGCACAAGTGAGACTCGGTGTGACCGAGAATTACTTATCGGTGTGACCGATTTTGGAACTCTGTGAAACCCTAGCAGTCTCGGTGCCACCGAACTGTGACTCGGTCCTACTGAGTTCACTAGTTTAGGTTCCAAAACTGCTTCGGTATCACCGAGTTTGAAAATCGGTAGATCCGAGATGATTTCAGTGGGAAACTAAAACTAAGTTTTTGGATCATTCTTTTGCACAAATCTCTGCATTTTGTGATACTCATCTTTTCTACCTCATCTATAAACTATTCACAGGGTCAGCAGTCAGAGCTTGCAGCATGTCTGATCAAAGTGACAGCCAGAACATGTCAGAGCAGCAGGTGCACATGAGTGAGGGCACTAGTCCCTCCAGCTCTTCAAATGAGGGCAGCAGGAGCACCCCTAGCAACTTGCCAAAAGCTGCCACCAGACAGAGGAAGAAGAGAACTTCTGATTCCGAAGATGAAGATTATGTGGCAGAGGAAGAGGCCACATCAAAGAGAGTTGAGCCAGCTCAAGGAACAAAGCCAGGGCTGAAAATCAAAAGGCCAGCAGGCAGGCAGCCCATGTCAAAGGCAAGAGCTTCAACTGAGAAGCCTGCACCCAAAGAGCCAGTTGCTGCTGAGGGAAAGAAGAGAAAGGAAAGGGTCAAGAAGACTGTAGCCAGAGTGCTAGGAAAGGCTTCCATCATGGAAGAGGAAGAGGAAGAAGAGGCAGCTGCACCAGCACCCAAGGCACCCAAGCTGATGGGTGATGCCATAAGATCAGGGGCTACTGCATCTAAGCCCAAAGCTGCCTCCAAGCCAAAACCAAAGAGGAATACAAGGAGCATTCCTGCAGCTGAGAAGAACAAGGCCCCAGTGCCTGAGACTGTTGCTGAAGAAGAGGATGAAGAGCAAGTTCTGAGAAAGCTCAAGCCCAAGATCCCAGACCACAACGATGCACATCCTGTGGCTGAGGACATGAAGCTCAGGAGAGATTCAGGGCTGAGGAAGTGGAGAGAAGCAGACTCGTATGCTTCAAGGAGGAGGACTGCTGTTGACTACAGGTTCCACACTAAGGAACAGCAGGACTTCTATGAGACAGTGCTGCTTGATAAGAAGCCAATAGTCTGTGATATGAGATGGGTTGACTGGCAGTACATCAAGGACAATGAGGAGCACTATCCTGGAGTGCAAGACAGCTTCATAGCTTGTGGAGTAGCTGACTTTGTTGGGCAGAAGCTCACAAAGTGGAATGAGGAGCTTATAATGCAGTTCTACTCCACAACACATTTTTATTCAGATGGGAGGATCACATGGATGTCTGAGGGTACAAGGTACCAATCCACAGTTGCTGAGTGGGCACATATCATTAATGCCCCAGAGGAGCATGATGATGACTTGGACATATATGCCAAGAAGAAGATGGACCATAACTCTATGTCCAATATGTACAAGAAAATTCCCAATGAAGTTCTTGACACCTTCAAATTTGGGTCTATGCATTACCTTCTATCAGGGCTGCCAACTATCAATTGGATCTTGAGGCACACCTTATTGCCCAAGTCTGGAGATCACAAGATGATCAGAGGCCATGCTATCAACTTGCTACATGTATTTGATGTGCCTCAGAAGTTCAAGGTGATGACCCTCATAGTGGAAACTATCAAAAGGACTGCAGCAGATCAGAAGAGGAGTTGCGGATATGCCCCTCAGATCCAGGAGCTTATTAACTCCAAGATGGGCACGGGCATATATTTTTTGGACAAGGAACACCTTCCCATCCGTCCAGATTTTGAGGACAATCAAGTTGTCATGACTGAGAACGAGCCATCATCTGCCCAAGCATACGCAAAGAAGGAGAAGGCAAGGAAGGAGAAAGCTGCCAAGATGGCAACTCAAGAGGAGGCATCTAAGTATTTCTTGAAGACCAAACAAGAGCAGCTTGGTTACCTAATTGCATCCACCCTGCGGATTGAGCAAGGACTAGCCACCCTAACTCAAAACCAGGCAAGCCTAGAGAGAATCATGGAACAAAAGTTCTATGACTTGGATGTCAAGGTAACGGAGATTCAGACTGCAGTGGAGCAGCTCCAAGATGATATGCAGGAGAGGAGAGGCAGGACTACCACTAATGCCTTTGCCTGAGTGCCACGAGGTCCGAGGTCGTCTGCCGTGCCAGTTGCTGACACAAGAGCCACCACCTCAGCACCAGCTACAGCCTCAGTTCCACCAGCTCCAGCATCTACTTCAGCTCCAACTCCAGCGTCTACTTCAGCATCTATAGAAGCCTTCGTCCTTGGAGTGATCCGGACTCCACCACCACCAGAAGATCAAGCCTGAGCGTCGATCTAGTACTATGCATTTTCTAGGAACTTTTTGGTAACTTGTTGCCAAAGGGGGAGAAAAATGTATAGATCATAGGCTTTGAGAGAGAGAGTGTTGTTTTTCTCTCTTGCTTTATTTGGTGGTTTTTCAAACTTGTTTGGTTTTTCAAACTTGTTTGCTTTTGAGTGCTTGAGATACTACGTCATTATTTGTGAGACATTGATGATCATGTGTTTGATCATAAGCTACACTTAATGCTTGCTTAATGCTATTATCTTATCTATCTTATGTGATCTTTCACTATTCTTGGTGATGAGTGCATATATTTCATTCTTGTCATTTTAAGCGCTCCACCAAGATGTATGTGACATGGAAGAGTAACCCATGACTCTAAATCCTTGTGCATTTGCAGTCCAAAGCAAATTTTAAATATGCACAAATTTAGGGGGAGCTCTTACTTATCACATACTTCTCAAAGCGACGATATATTTCATGCTTATTATCATTTGTTGAATCTTTGATCTATATGTTGTCATCAATTACCAAAAAGGGGGAGATTGAAAGTGCAACTATCTCTAGGTGGTTTTGGTAATTCATAACAACATATAGCTCATTGAGCTAATGCTATTCCAAGATGATTATTTCAGGAAAGCTCAATGATTGGCATGGCATGGATGTGAAAGTGGAACCCTCAAAATGCTAAGGAAAAAGGATTGGCTCAAGCTCAAAAGCTTAAGACTCTTCATTTTATATTTCAGTGATCCAAGATCACATTGAGTCTTTAGAAAAAGCCAATACTATCAAGGAGGGATGAGGTGTTGCATAATGAGCCTCTTGCTTCATGTGCTTAGTGATATGCTCCAAAAACCCTCAACTACTTTCCCATATCCACATATGACCTAAACCCTAAGCCAAACTCGGTCCTACCGATTCTTCCTATCCGGCGCCACCGAGTTTCACTTGTCATTAGCCACTGCCAAACCCTAGCAATTCGGTTCTACCGATAGGGATCTCGGTCTCACCGAGATGGGATTGCAAACTCTCTGTTTCCCTTTCGTAACTTTTCGGTCTCACCGAAAGAGCGAATCGGTCCCACCGAGATTGCAATGTAAATTCAGTGTTTCCCCTTTGTAACTTTTCGGCCTCACCGAAAGAGCAAATCGGTCCCACCGAGTTTGCCTGACCAATTCTCTGGTTTGCTAATTACCAAATTCGGTCTCACCGAGTTTGTGTAATCGGTCTCACCGAGATTACGTTATGCCCAAACCCTAACCATATCGGTCCTACCGAGTTGCATGTCAGTCCCACCGAAAATCTCTAACGGTCACTAGGTTTACATTTTCGGTCCGACCGAGTTTGTTGATTCGGTCCCACTGAGATTGGAAAATTGTGTAACGGTTGGATTTTGTGTGGAGGCTATATATACCCCTCCACCTCCTCTTCATTCGAAGAGAGAGCTATCAGAACGCATACACCATTCCAACTCATATGTTCTGAGAGAGAACCACCTACTCATGTGTTGAGACCAAGATATTCCATTCCTACCATATGAATCTTGATCTCTAGCCTTCCCAAGTTGCTTTCCACTCAAATCTTCTTTCCACCAAATCCAAATCCTATGAGAGAGAGAGTTGAGTGTTGGGGAGACTATCATTTGAAGCACAAGAGCAAGGAGTTCATTACCTACACACCATTTGTTACTTCTTGGAGAGTGGTGTCTCCTAGATTGTCTAGGTGTCACTTGGGAGCCTCCGACAAGATTGTGGAGTTGAACCAAGGAGTTTGTAAGGGCAAGGAGATCGCCTACTTCATGAAGATCTACCGCTAGTGAGGCAAGTCCTGTGTGGGCAATGGCCATGGTGGGATAGACAAGGTTGCTTCTTCGTGGACCCTTTGTGGGTGGTTGCTTCTTCGTGGACCCTTCGTGGGTGGAGCCCTGTGTGGACTCTCGCAACCGTTACCCTTTGTGGGTGGAGCCCTGTGTGGACTCGCGCAACTGTTACCCTTTGTGGGTTGAAGTCTCCATCAACGTGGATGTAGGATAGCACCACCTATCCGAACCACGGGAAAAACATCCGTGTCTCCAATTGCGTTTGAATTCTCCAAACCCTTCCCTTTACAATCTTGCAAGTTGCATGCTTTACTTTCCGCTGCCAATATACTCTTTGCATGCTTGCTTGAACTGTGTGATGATTGCTTGACTTGTCCTAAAATAGCTAAAATCTGCCAAGAACTAAAATTGGGAAAAGGTTAAGTTTTTATTTGGTCAAGTAGTCTAATCCCCCCCCCCTCTAGACATACTTTCGATCCTACAACACTCCCTTTACCTTCGGGATTAGTGTTGAACCTAAAATAAATGTTATTTGGTGTTTGCGTTGAGCATAATATGATTGGATCATGTTTATTGCAATATGGTTATTCATTTAAGTCAAAGAATAATTGTTATTCTATTTACATGAATAAAACCCTCTATGGTCATACACCCAAGGTGAATGGTTTATTGAATCTCGATCGTTGTGATACACATATTCGTAATATTGATGCCAAAAGATGCAAAGTTGATAATGATAGTGCAACATATTTGCGGCACTGCCGTTTAGGTCATATTGGTGTAAAGCGCATGAAGAAACTCCATGCTGATGGGCTTTTGGAATCACTTGATGCTTGCGAACCATGCCTCATGGGCAAGATGACTAAGACTCCGTTCTCCGGAACAATGGAGCGAGCAACTGACTTATTGGAAATAATACATACTGATGTATGCGATCCGATGAGTGTTGAGGCTCGCGGCGGGTATCGTTATTTTCTGACCTTCACAGATGATTTGAGCAGATATGGGTATATCTACTTGATGAAACATAAGTCTGAAACATTTGAAAAGTTCAAAGAATTTCAGAGTGAAGTGGAAAATCATCGTAACAAGAAAATAAAGTTTCTACGATCTGATTGCGGAGACAAATATTTGAGTTACGAGTTTGGTCTTCATTTGAAACGATGTGGAATAGTTTCGCAACTCATGCCACCTGGAACACCACAGCGTAATGGTGTGTCCGAACGTCATAACCGTACTTTATTAGATATGGTGCAATCTATGATGTCTCTTACCGATTTATCACTATCGTTTTGGGGTTATGCATTAGAGACAGCTGCATTCACGTTAATAGGGCACTGTCTAAAAATCCGTTGAGACGACACCGTATGAACTGTGGTTTAGCAAGAAACCTAAGCTGTTGTCGTGGAATTGTCACGACAGATGTCCTAGTGGAAGGACTTAGTCGTGGAGCCATCGCAACTAGGAAGCTTAAAGGGGTTAATCGGGACAAAGGACACGAGAGGTTTATACTGGTTCGGCCCCTTGCGGTGAAGGTAAAGCCTAGTCCAGTTGATGTGGTATTGCTAGGTTTCGATGACCAAGGAGCGAATACGCTTGCTTGGCTCTCGATCTATTGTTTTTCTTCCCTTAAGCCGTCGCTGGGTCATCCCCTTATATACACGGGTTGACGCCCTGCGAACTACAGAGTCCCGGCCGGCTCGTACAACGTGTCCGGCTGGTGACATCTCTTACATGCCTTGTATTACAAGTCTATTCATACATGGCGGTTTATACTTACGGGCCTTAAGCCGCCTCTGGGCTTGGGCCTATTATAAGCCTTATTGTAAACCGTCACCTTGTATACTCTTCGGGCTTCATTCACGTAACCTGCCGTTGTGGTTGACCCGGCCCCTCCTGGGCGGGTCATACCTGGTAGTCATACCCCAACATTAGGCCCCAGGTTGATTTGAACTTTGTTCATGTCAATCTTCAACACTTAGAAAAAATCCATCTTCCACTGCTTGTAAAAGCTCTGTGACCCGCCATGACGTCACCTTCAGAAAATTTGGAAACCCGCCAGGACGTCATCTTTAACGGATCCTTATCTTAAATGCCTTTCAAAAATCGAGGCGTCTAATTAGCTGGATAATCATCATTTTGGCCTTTCTCGTTTTTCGCGCCTTCCTGTTCGCCTATCTCCTTATAAATAGGCACGGCTGGTCTTCCTCATTCTTCTTCTTCTTCTTCTTCCTTCTCTCGCAACCCCTCTATCGCTCGAACTCCGCCGCCGCTGCAGTGCTCACCATCGTCCTCAACCTTGGCCGCTGCATCAACCTAAGCTTGTCCCGAGAATGGTGGCAGTCCTCCATAGTAGAACTGCGTCCGTAAGTTCCTGCTTTTCCGCACCTTAGATCCGCATTAGGGTTTGCAAGTTCTTCTGTGTTCTTCGCTGTTCATCACAGATTCTTTGTAGTTTCTCCACCGCATCCTCTTTTGATCTAAAAGAAGTATAGAACTCATGTGGTAGCTGTTTCACATCCATTTTAGATGCTAGTAGATCCCCTTTTCTTGCACAAAGGCCTCCTTAGAACTGATGAACTCCTTTGCACTGGTTTTTTAGGTCTATATTTATTTTCCTTTTTTGAACAGTCTTGATCCAAAATAATAGCAACAGCCTGTGAAACTTGTTCATCTCAGTACTTAGCCAATTTTTTGTTGCTGGCAACTTTTGAATACCTTTAGTCATGGCGGCTTATCATGCCGGCTCATTTTTCCTTCATATACCATTAGCCCTTAATTAAGCCGCCATTACTCATCTGTATTGCAATCATTAACCAGTGATTTCACCAATTAACTTGAACCGGAAAATTACTTCCTTTTTAGCTTGTCCTCTCACCATGCCGCCAAAGACGATGACAGTTTGCAACTGGGTCCCTTCCACAGTCACTGACGCCACTCTGTACGATTTTGTTACCATTGGGTACTTACCGGAGAAGAGCATTATGTCTTATCGCGCCCCTGGCCCGGCCGAAGAAAAACCTCGGCCCAAGGATGGTGAAGTCATCGTCTTTACTGATCATATGAACCAGGGTTTTTCACCACCCGGCTCAAAATTCTTCAGAGATGTTCTGCATTTTTCCAAGCTTCATCCACAAGATCTTGGACCCAACTCCATATCAAACATCTGCAATTTCCAAGTTCTCTGCGAGGTTTATCTTCAAGAAGAACCTACTGTTGAACTCTTCAGAGAGTATTTCTATTTGAACCGCCATAATGAATATACCAATGGCCCCAGCTTGGAACTTGGTGGAATTTCGATTCAGCGCGGACGGGATGCTGTCTTTCCCTTAGTAGTCTTACCAAGCCATCCCAAGGATTGGAACCAAACTTGGTTTTATTGAAAAGACATGTCACCAGCTAATGAAAAGTCAATGTCGGGTTATCGTGCGGAGCATCTTGATGCTAAGTTTTCACTTCGTGACAAGCTTACTGCCGCTGAACATAAGAAGCTCATCCCAACCATTAAAAGGGTTCAAGCCTTGCTGGGAAACGACTTAACTGGAGTTGACTTGATCTGCTGTTGGATCGCATGGCGGGTCATCCCTCTAAGCCGCCGCTCTGACTTGATGTATAACTATGTCGGACGACCAGATGACCCTCTGCGTCATAGTTCTCTACAACTGACTGAAGAGGCCATTGTTGAAATGTCAACCACCCTTGTAAACAGTAAATACGAAGACTGCGGTAAAGTTGGATTGAATCCTTTCTGCAAGCTTAACCCGGCACCAGAGGTAAATCCCCTTGACTCCCTTTTTCCTTCAGTAGTTAAGTACTTGCATGACTTTTAACCTGTTATCTGCCTACATGCCAAATCTGACTTTTGGAAGGCCAAATATGATCATGAAGTTGCCAAGAAAGCTAGAGCTGCCGCCATAGCCGCCAAGAAGATGACCTGGGAATCTAAGAAGAAAACAACTACTTCTGATATGTTCAAGCTGGATGATGTTTCTGAGTCGGAGGTAGCCCTTGACTCTCTTGGCCTACTTTTTAACAATCTTATTGACACTGACTATTACCAGGATGACACGGGGGCCAGCCAGGCAGTAGAAGAAGAGGTAATTATTTCCTCCGACTCAGAACCTTTGCCAAGACAGAAACCTCGACTGGTAACCCGGAAAGTAAGGTTTTCACACCATTTGGCTTATTTGGATATTCATTTTCTTTTGAAAAAACAGCAACATGAGAGCCGCCGCGAGACCCGGACCAGTGATGACAATGAATTGCACTCCGGCTTACCGAAAACTCCTCGGAAATGCCAGAATGAGGTTTCCTTCACCTTTAACTTTTACCTTTATCAATGAATCTATTTTCTTACTCTTTTTAATTGTGATTTCACTTTTGTAGGAGGTCTCTGATGCGTCTCCGTCGTATCTACTTTTCCAAACACGTTTGCCCTTGTTTTGGACTCTAACTTGCATGATTTGAATGGAACTAACCCGGACTGACGTTGTTTTCAGCAGAATTGCCATGGTGTTATTTATGTGCAGAAACAAAAATTCTCGGAATGACTTGAAACTCCACAGAGATTATTTTTGGAAATAATAAAAAATACTGGCAAAAGATCAGGGCCAGGGGGCCCACACCTTGGCCACGAGGGTGGGGGCGCGCCCCCCTACCTCGTGGGCCCCCTGGAGCTCCTCCGACCTCAACTCCAACTCTATATATTCGTGTTCAGAGAGAAGGATTCATCGCATTTTACGATACGGAGCCGCCGCCAAGTCCTAAACTCTCTTGGGAGGGCTGATCTAGAGTTCGTTCGGGGCTCTGAAGAGGGGAATCTGTCATCGTCGTTGTAGGATCGAAAGTCTGTATAGAGGGGGGGTGATTAGACTACTTGACCAAATAAAAATCTAGCCTTTTCCCAATTTTAGTTCTTGGCATATTTTAGCTATCTTAGCACAAGTCAAGCAATCTCCACACAATTCAAGCAAGCATGCAAAAGAGTATATGAGCAGCGGAAAGTAAAGCATGCAACTTGCAAGAATGTAAAGGGAAGGGTTTGGAGGATTCAAACGCAATTGGAGACACGGATGTTTTTGTCGTGGTTCCGATAGGTGGTGCTATCGTACATCCACGTTGATGGAGACTTCAACCCACGGAAGGTAATGGTTGCGCGAGTCCACGGAGGGCTCCACCCATGAAGGGTCCACGAAGAAGCAACCTTGTCTATTCCATCACGGTCGTCGCCCATGAAGGACTTGCCTCACTAGCGGTAGATCTTCACGAAGTAGGCGATCTCCTTGCCCTTACAAACTCCTTGGTTCAACTCCACAATCTTGTCGGAGACTCCCAAGTGACACCTAGCCAATCTAGGAGACACCACTCTCCAAGAAGTAACAAATGATGTGTTGATGATGAACTCCTTGCTCTTGTGCTTCAAATGATAGTCTCCCCAACACTCAACTCTCTCTCATAGGATTTGGATTTGGTGGAAATAAGATTTGAGTGGAAAGCAACTTGGGGAAGGCTAGAGATCAAGATTCATATGGTAGGAATGGAATATCTTGGTCTCAACACAAGTGTAGGTGGTTCTCTCTCAGAAAATGTGTATTGGAAGTGTAGGTATGTTCAGATGGCTCTCTCCATGAATGAAGAGTGGGTGGAGGGGTATATATAGCCTCCACACAGAATCTAACCGTTACACACAATTTGCCAAACTCGATGGGACCGAATGGTTAAACTCGGTCGGACCGATTCAACAAACCTAGTGACCGTTAGGATTTTCGGTGGGACTGAGATGCAACTCGGTAGGACCGATATGGTTAGGGTTAGGGCATAACGTAATCTCGGTGTGACCGATTACACAAACTCGGTGGGACCGATTTTGGTAATAAGCTAACCAGAGAGTTGGTCAGGTAAACTCGATGGGACCGATTCGCTCATCTCGGTGAGACCGAAATGTTACAAAAGGGAAACAGAGAGTTTACATTGCAATCTCGGTGGGACCGATCGCTCATCTCGGTAAGACCGAAACGTTACGAAGGGAAACAGAGAGATTACAATCCCATCTCGGTGAGACCGGGATCCCTATCGGTGAAACCGATTTGCCTAGGGTTTGTGGCAGTGGCTATGACATTTGAAACTCGGTGGCGCCGGATAGATAGAATCGGTGGGGCCGAGTTTGATTTTTGGTTTAGGTCATATGTGGATGTGGGAAGGTAGTTGAGGATTTTGGAGCATATCACTAAGCAATTTGAGCAAGCAAGCCATTAAGCAACACCTCATCCCTCCTTGATAGTATTGGCTTTTCCTATAGACTCAATGTGATCTTGGATCACTAAAATAGAAAATGTAGAGTCTTGATCTTGAAGCTTGAGCCAAACTTTTTGTCCTTAGAATTTTAAGGGATCCACTTTCCTCATCCATGCCATGCCATTCATTGAGATTTTCCTGAAATATTAATCTTGGAATAATGTTAGCTCAATGAGCTATATGTTGTTTAGGAATTACCAAGACCACCCAGGGATAGTTGCACTTTCAGTCGTCATCGTCAACCATCCTCCGTCACCAATTTCATGATGCTCACCGCCATGCGTGAGTAATTCCATCGTAGGCTTGCTGGACGGTGATGGGTTGGATGAGTTTTATCATGTAACCAAGTTAGTTTTGTTGGGGTTTGATCCCTAGTATCCACTATGTTTTGAGATTGATGTTGCTATGACTTTGCTATGCTTAATGCTTGTCACTAGGGCCAGAGTGCCATGATTTCAGATCTGAACCTATTATGTTTTCATCAATATATGAGAGTTCTCGATCCTATCTTGCAAGTCTATAGTCACCTACTATGTGTTATGATCTGGCAACCCCGAAGTGACAATAATCGGGACCACTCCCGGTGATGACCGTAGTTTGAGGAGTTCATGTATTCACTATGTGTTAATGCTTTAGTTCGGTACTCTATTAAAAGGAGGCCTTAATATCCCTTAGTTTCCGCTAGGACCCCGCTGCCACGGGAGGGTAGGACAAAAGATGTCATGCAAGTTCTTTTCCATAAGCACGTATGACTATATTCGGAATACATGCCTACATTACATTGATGAATTGGAGCTAGTTCTGTGTCACCCTAGGTTATGACTGGTACATGATGAACCACATCCGGCATAATTCTTTATCACCGATCCATTGCCTACGAGCTTTCCATATATTGTTCTTCGCTTATTTACTTTTCCGTTGCTATTGTTATCATCACTAAAAAATACCAGAAATATTAGTTTTGCTATCGTTACCACTACTATCATATTACTTTGCTACTAAACACTTTGCTGCAGATATTAAGTTTCCAAGTGTGGTTGAATTGACAACTCGGCTGCTAATACTTGAGAATATTCTTTGGCTCCCCTTGTGTCGAATCAATAAATTTGGGTTGAATACTCTACCCTCAAAAACTGTTGCGATCCCCTATACTTGTGGGTTATCAAGACTATTTTCTGGCGCCGTTGCCGGGGAGCATAGCTCTATTCTTTGAGTCACTTGGGATTTATATCTGCTTATCATTATGAAGAACTTGAAAGATCCAAGAACCAAGATTTATCCCTCAACTACGAGGGGAGGTAAGGAACTGCCATCTAGCTCTGCACTTGATTCACCTTTTGTTTTTAGTAAGCTTGCGACACCTAAACCTGCTTCTGCTATTAATTCTGATATGTCGCATACTATTGATGATGCCACTTCTGCTATGCATGATACTTATGATGAAACTACTTCTATGCTTGATACTACTGTGCCACTTGGTGAATTTCTTGATGAACAACTTGCTAGGGCTAGAGAGAATGAAATTATTGAAACTTATAATACTGATGAAAGTGATGATGAAGGATCTCCTAATAAATATGAATTGCCTGTTGTGCCTGAGGGCTATGTTATGGATGAAGAAACTGCTAGAGATTTTCTTGCTTGCAATGATAGGAGTGATCTTAAGAAATTATTAGCTAAGCTTAAACAAAAAACTCTGAATGCTAGAATGAAATATGATCCTGCTTATGCTACTTCACCTATCTTTGTTACTGATAAATATTATGAATTCTCTATTGATCCTGATATAATTACTTTGGTTGAATCCGACCCTTTTTATGGCTATGAATCTGAAATTGTTGTGGCACATCTTACTAAATTAAATGATATAGTCACCCTGTTCACTAACGGTGAGAGAATTCGCTACTTTTATATCCTTAAAATATTTTCGTTCTCATTAAAGGGTGATGCTAAGATATGGTTTAATTCTCTTGATCCTGGTTGTGTGCGTAGTCCACAGGATATGATTTATTACTTCTCTGCTAAATATTTCCCTGCTCATAAGAAACAAGTTGCCTTAAGGGATATATATATATAATTTTGTGCAAATTGAAGAAGAAAGTCTCCCACAAGCTTGGGGGAGGCTTCTCCAATTACTTAATGCTTTGCCTGATCATCCTCTTAAGAAAAATGAAATACTTGATATCTTTTATAATGGACTAACCGATGCTTCCAGAGATCACCTGGATAGTTGTGCTGGTTCTGTTTTCAGGGAAAGCACATCGGATGAAGCTGAAATTCTATTGAATAATATGTTGACTAATGAAAATAATTGGACACTTCCTGAGCCAACTCCTGAGCCTATTCCTAAACCAACTCCGAAGAAAAGAGGTGTTCTATTTCTCAGTCCTGAAGATATGCAAGAGGCAAAGAAATCTATGAAAGAAAAGGGTATTAAAGGTGAAGATGTTAAGAATTTACCTCCTATTGAAGAAATACATGGTCTTAATTTACCGCATGCTGATGAAACACATGGTCTTGATAACCCGACACAGGTAGTAAAGGTAAATTCTCTCTATAGATATGATAAAGCTGAAATCCCTCCTACTAAGTTTGTTAGCCAATGTTTGGATGAGTTTGATAACTTTATGGTTAAGCAAGAAGACTTCAATGCTTATTTTGGTAGACAATTGAAACAAAATGCTTGTATGATTGAACACTTGGGTGATTATATGTCTAGAGTTAATGGTGAACTTAAACTCATTAGTAAACATGCTTCTATGGTTACCACTCAAGTAGAACAAGTACTTAAAGCTCAAAATGATTTGCTCAAAGAATTGAATAGTAAGAATAATGACTATGTTGTTAGAGTGGCTACTAGAACTGGTAAAATGACTTAGGAACCTTTGTATCCTGAAGGACACCCTAAGAGAATTGAGCAAGACTCTCAGAGAAATAATATAGATGCACCTAGTCCTTCTAAAAGGAAGAAAAAGAAAAACGATAGGACTTTGCATGCTTCTTGTGAACCTATTGATGAAACACCTGAGAATCCAAATGATATTTCTATTTATGATGCTGAAACACAATCTGGTAATGAACGTGAACCTAGTGATAATGTTAATGATAATGTTCATGACGATGCTCAACCTAGCAACGATAATGATGTAGAAGTTGAACCTGCTGTTGATCTTGATAACCCACAATCAAAGAATCAACGTTATGATAATAGAGACTTTGTTGCTAGGAAACATGGTAAAGAAAGAGAACCATGGGTTCAGAAACCCATGCCTTTTCCTCCCAAACCATCCAATAAAAAGGATGGCGAGAATTTTGAGCGCTTTGCTGAAATGATTAGACCTATCTTTTTGCGTATGCAATTAACTGATATGCTCAAAAGGAATCCTTATGCTAAGTATATGAAAGAAATTGTCACTAATAAAAGAAAGATAACGGAAGCTGAGATTTCCACCATGCTTGCTAATTATACTTTCAAGGGTGGAATACCAAAGAAACTTGGAGATCCAGGAGTACCCACTATACCATGCTCCATTAAAAAAACTATGTTAAAACTGCTTCATGTGATCTTGGAGCCGATGTTAGTGTTATGCATCTCTCTTTATATCGTAGACTTGATTTGAATAAGTTGACACCTACTGAAATATCTTTGCAAATGGCTGATAAATCAACTGCTATACATGTCGGTATTTGTGAGGATGTGCCTGTTGTGGTTGCAAATGTTACTATTTTAACGGACTTTGTTATTCTTGATATTCCCGAGGACGATAGGATGTCTATTATTCTTGGAAGACCCTTTTTGAATACTTCAGGGGCTGCTATTGATTGCAACAAAGGCAATGTCACTTTTCATGTTAATGGTGATGAGCATACGGTGCACTTTCCGAGGAAACAACCTCAAGTTCATAGTATCAATTCTATTGGAAAAATTCCATCGATTATTTTTGGAGGTTTTGAATTTCCTCTCCCTACTGTCAAGAAGAAATATGATATTCTAATTATTGGGGATGTGCATATCCTCGTTGAGGTAACTTAGTGTTATTTGAAATTTCTCCGGTTCCATGTTATTCGGGATGAGTTTGTTAACAAGACTTGATCAACCTTGTTAATGGATTCCTTTTGATGATCATGAGATGGATGAAGTTAGAAAGCACAACCTTCTGTACCCTCCTTTTACTTTCTATTCTTTAGCTGAAATAAAGTAAAAATAGTATTTTCTCTCTATTATCTGAATTATCCGTGCAATATAAAAATACCCTGAAAATAAAGTTCTCCAAATGCCCTCAAATTTAAATATGATTTTTTCTGGAATATTTGAGAATATTTGGCACTGAGAACGCAGTAGGGGGAGCTGGCACCTGGCCACGAGGGTCCAGGGCGCGCCCACCCCCCTGGGCGTGCCCCCTACCTCGTGGGCCCATGGTGGCTCCCCTCCACTTATTCCTGCACCCACACACTCCTTCTTCCTCCCACAAACACCACCATCCAGCTCAAGCACGAGTTCTAGCTCATTTTGCTATGATTTTCGATCTCCTTGCTCAGAGCACCTCTCACAAAACTGCTTTGGGGGATTGTTCCTTGGTATGTGACTCCTCCATTGGTCCAATTAGTTTTTGTTCTAGTGCTTTATTCATTGCATATTTGTGCTGCCTAGGTGACCATGTTCTTGAGCTTGCATGCCAAATTTATATGGTTCGAAGTAGTTTTGATGCATGATATAGGCTCTAGGCACTTGTAGGAGTAGTTTCTACCAATTTTTTTGAGTTTGGTTCATTTTTATTTTGAAGTTACTAAAAATTTCAGAAATTTTTCAGAGGAAGAAATATGTTTAGGAAAATGTACCAAGGTGGTTCTTCAAGGAAACAAGGACCCACGCTTGCAATGCGTGATGCTGATGATGAGCCACCAAGGGACGCTCCAGTGCGGCCTTGTGAATGGCCTTCAGAGGACTTCATGGATCAAGCAGGAATTAAGGAAGAATTTGACGCATATTTGCGTAATGCTGATCTTGTGAGCCTCGAGGCATAAAAGTGCCGCCAGTACCACTATCTCACTAGTTCCTTTGTGAGGAGGTTTGAATTTTCATCTTCACGCAATTCTCATACTGTCCTGTTTGATCTTTATGAAAATTCTTATACTATGGACTTAGAAGATTTTACCACTGCGTGCAAACTTCCACAATGGGGTAGTACTAATGAACCTTGCAAATCTGAGTTTAGAGATTTTCTTGCTAGTATAATTGTGGGGGAATCTAGAGATATAGCACAAGCTACCATTGGGAGCATTCATTTTCCTGCTATACATTACTTTGCTCTCTTCATAGGTAGATGCATTAATGGTAAAGATGAAGCATGTCACATATGTGTCCCTGACCTCAGTATTCTTAGGAGTGCTGTGTTAGGAGATAAATCTTATAATTTGGGAGCCATTGTTGCACATAGGTTGCATCACAATAGATTTAATGGAGATTTCTTTGGTGGAATTTATGCAACCCGTATAGCTAATTTTCTTGGTATAACCATATGTGAGGATGATATTGAGTTGCCTCCTGCTTATTTGGGTTATGAGGCTATGGTTCGTCATCATTTTGTTGAGAGGAACAATCAGTTCCTCCAGTACCGAATAATCTTTGACAGACGACGCACCTATCACATCGCTCTTCTTGCTTCTACTTTCTTTGACTTTCAGGCAAAAGGGAGATATTTTATAACCAGAGAGGAGGCAGAAGAGTATAAGAGGAGGGCTGAGATAGCTCGCCTCCAAGCTGCAGCCCATGATGCAATGACTGCTTCATCTCAGTACGACCCCAACTACAACTTTGGATATCCGCCAGGCCAGCCGTGGCCATAGACCAACTTAGGCCAAAAGCCTAAGCTTGGGGGAGTATATATTTCCCACCGACATTACATTTATGTTCACACACTCACTGCCAGATGTCGGTGCTCATCCTTTTTCATTATAATATCCATGCTAGTTTATTTTCTCTTTTTATGCATTCTTCTTGTGTGTTTAATAAACCTTCAGAAAAACAAAAAAATAGTTGTAGCCTTTAATTAGTTTAATTTCCGTGCTTGTAGTAGTAATTAAAAAGAAAAACCCAAAAAGATTTCATGTTCTTCTTTTGCTTGTTGGGAGCTTTCCCATGTAAATAGTTTTATTTATTTTCTTTTCTTTGGGGGTCGATAGGAGAAGACCATAATGAAATTGTTAAAGTGGCTCTTATATGCATTATTGTTGATCTGTCAAAAGGGCCCATATTGCCTTGTCTTCTCCTGTTTATTGAATGCTTGCAGATTCCAGCTTAGTCCAATGCACATGCACTATTATCATTATTCACATCATTCGGTCGTGCAAGTGAAAGGCAATTATGACGATATATGATGGACTGATTGACATAGGAGAAGCTGGTATGAACTCGACCTCTCTTGTTTTTGTAAATATAATTAGTTCATCATTCCTGATTCAGCCTATTATGAATAAACATGTTTGCAATGACAATTAGAGATCATAGTTTCTTATGTCATGCTTAATTAGCTAGGAGCTTATAATGGTTTACGTTGCGTGCCAACATGCTATTAAAATGGTTGTGATGTGGTATGATAGGGTGGTATCCTCCTCTGAATGATCTAAGTGACTTGACTTGGCACCTCTTCACGCATGTAGTTGGAACAAAATCAACATAGCCTTCATGATATTTATATTCATGGTGGATTATATCCTACTCATGCTTGCACTCAATGTTCATTGACTTTAATGCATGTTCATGGCTGTTGTCGCTCTCTAGTTGGTCGCTTCCCAGTCTTTTGCCAGCCTTCACTTGTACTAAGCGGAAATACTGCTTGTGCATCCAATTCCATAAACCCCAAAGTTGTTCCATATGAGTCCACCATACCTACCTATACGCGGTATCTACCTACCGTTCCAAGTAAATTTGTATGTGCCAAACTCTAAACCTTCAAATAAACATCCCGTTTTGTATGCTCGAATAGCTCATGTATCAACTAGGATTGTTCGTATCTTCCATGTTAGGCGGGTTATTCTCAAGAGGAGTGGACTCCACTCCTCACTCACGAGAAAATGGCTGGTCACCGGGATGCCCAGTCCCATGCTTTATGCAAATCAAATCAAAATAATTGCAAACAAAACTCCCGTTGGGACTATTGTTAGTTGGAGGCACTCGTTGTTTCGAGCAAGCCATGGATTGATGCTTGTTGGTGGAGGGGGAGTATAAACTTTACCATTCTGTTTGGGAACCGCCTATAATGTGTGTAGCATGGAATATATCACCATCTCTTGGTTGTTATGTTGAGAATGAAAGTATGCCGCTCAAAATATTATTCACCTCTATTTTAAAACCGAGCTCTGGCACCTCTACAAATCCCTGCTTCCCTCTGCGAAGGGCCTATCTATTTACTTTTATGTTGAGTCATCACCCTCTTATTAAAAAGCACCCGCTGGAGAGCACCTCTGTCATTTGCATTCATTACTGATTAGTTTACATTGAGTATGACTTGACTGGATCTCTTTTACCATGAGTTACAATGTCTAGTCAGTCCTTGATCTTTAAAGGTGCTCTGCATTTATGTTTTGCGGTCTCAGAAAGGGCTAGCGAGATACCATCTTGTTATATCATACTATGATTGTTTTGAGAAAGTGTTGTCATCCGAGATTTATTATTATTGCTCGGTAGTTGATTATGCCATTGATATGAGTAAACATGAGACCTAAGCGTTATTGTGAATATGGTTAGTTCAAAATCTTTGCTGAAAACTTGAATGCTGGCTTTACATATTTACAACAACAAGAGCAAACAGAGTTTGTAAAAGTTTTTCTTTATCACTTTCAGTTTGTCAACTGAATTGCTTGAGGACAAGCAAAGGTTTAAGCTTGGGGGAGTTGATACGTCTCCATCATATCTACTTTTCCAAACACTTTTGCCCTTGTTCTGGACTCTAACTTGCATGATTTGAATGGAACTAACCCGGACTGACGCTGTTTTCAGCAGAATTGCCATGGTGTTATTTATGTGCAGAAACAAAAGTTCTCGGAATGACCCGAAACTCCACGGAGATTATTTTTGTAAATAATAAGAAATACTGGCAAAAGATCAAGGCCAGGGGGCCCACACCCTTTCCACGATGGTGGGGGGCGCGCCCCCTACCTCGTGGGCCCCCTGGAGCTCCTCCAACCTCAACTCCAACTCTATATATTCGTGTTCGGAGAGAAAAAAATCAGAGGGAGGGATTCATCGTGTTTTATGACACGGAGCCGCCGCCAAGCCCTAAACTCTATTGGGAGGGCTGATCTGGAGTCCGTTCGGGGCTCCGGAGAGGGGAATCCGTCGCCGTCGTCATCATCAAGCATCCTCCGTCACAAATTTCATGATGCTCACCGCCGTGCGTGAGTAATTCCATCGTAGGCTTGCTGGACGATGATGGGTTGGATGAGATTTATCATGTAATTGAGTTAGTTTTGTTAGGGTTTGATCCCTAGTATCCACTATGTTTTGAGATTGATGTTGCTATGACTTTGCTATGCTTAATGCTTGTCACTAGGGCCCGAGTGCCATGATTTCAGATCTGAACCTATTATGTTTTCATCAATATATGAGAGTTCTTGATCCTATCTTGCAAGTCTACAGTCACCTACTATGTGTTATGATCCGGCAACCCTGAAGTAATAATAATCGGGACCACTCCCGGTGATGACCGTAGTTTGAGGAGTTCATGTATTCACTATGTGTTAATGCTTTGGTCCGGTACTCTATTAAAAGGAGGCCTTAATATCCCTTAGTTTCCGCTAGGACCCCGCTGCCACGGGAGGGTAGGATAAAAGATGTCATGCAAGTTCTTTTCCATAAGCACGTATGACTATATTCGGAATACATGCCTACATTACATTGATGAATTGGAGCTAGTTCTGTGTCACCCTAGGTTATGACTGTTACATGATGAACCACATCCGGTATAATTCTCTATCACTGATCCATTGCCTACGAGCTTTCCATATATTGTTCTTCGCTTATTTACTTTTCCGTTGCTATTGTTATCATCACTACAAAATACGAAAAATATTACTTTTGCTATCATTACCACTACTATCATATTACTTTGCTACTAAACACTTTGCTGCAGATATTAAGTTTCTAGGTGTGGTTGAATTGACAACTCAGCTGCTAATACTTGAGAATATTCTTTGGCTCCCCTTGTATTGAATCAATAAATTTGGGTTGAATACTCTACCCTCTAAACTGTTGCGATCCCCTATACTTGTGGTTTATCAGTCTCTCTTTCCTCTGGTGATTCTTCACGAACTCAACTTTCGGCTTTCAAGACTGCCCCTGGGTAAAAATAATTATCCTTCTTCTGCATCTTTATGTCCGTATCATTACACTGACTCATCAAATTCCTCTTAGTGGTCAAGCAAAACCCAAGAAGGCCAGAGTGGTTAAGCCAACTGAAAACCCAGACGCCGCTGAACCGGCACTGCCAACTCCTGCCACGGGACAACCTGAAGCACCAGAAGACCCTGTTGTCAACGTTCGAATAGATCCTCCTGAGCCATCTGTTGATGAAACTGTTCTCAACCCATCTACTGTTGAACCGTAAAGCTCAGCTAACCCGCCGGCGACTTATGACAGTGATGTTTTAATCACTGGTAGTAGATTTGTTGAACCGGGCAATCCAACGGTACTGGCCAGACACTCCGCCAAGCAAGAGGCTTTGGAAAAGTAGAAAGTTCGCTTTGACATCTCTCACTATGCTCACCTGAGCATTAGTGATGTGCTATCTGGCTACCTTAGTCACGTGCATTCTAGCCATGACTCTGAAATTGAGATGGTCAAACAGCTGCAATTAAAATATGAGGTATGATCTCCAGCTTTCCTTAACTTATATGCTCTGCCAGCCCCCCAAGTCTCCTGATTATGATAAACTTGAATGATCTGTAGACTTGTGATATATGTTGATGTTCTGACCTAGATTTTTCCAAGTCCAGTTTAAAATGTTTAACCAGATTTATCTAATTAGCATAATTTCATCTCTAGTCTCCAAGGGCCAGCTTACTTCATCATGAATGAGCCGGTACTTAACTTCATAGTTGTCTTGAATCAGTCCAAACTAATATTGTTATCCGGCTCAAGAGGAAAAACTTTTTGAATATCATGCATTAGCTCCCAAGTGCCAAGCGTTGTTACTTGTAAAACACTTGGGGCTTTAATCATAGAAGAGTCATTTTTGCATTTAAAATTGCTTTGGCAGACATTAGCCCCCAAGTGCCAAGTGGTGTTGCGTTGCAAAGCACTTGGGACTTTAATCATTATGACCTTTATTGGAATAAATTTTTACACACCTGTGCATGTCTGTAGACCGCCATAACTGACTTGGATTCTCAACTGACTGATGCGAAAAACCGGTTGGCGGCTCAAGAGACTGAGATAAAGAATGCTGACTCCAAACTCCAATTGAGCCTATCTGAAGCAGAGAGACTGAAGACTAGTTTTGATGTAGAGAAAAAAATCTTGGGCCGATGAAAAAACCTTGCTGATACAGCGTGCTGAGACAGCCAATGCGGCTCTCAAGGAGGTTACCACGGAACTCACCGGTTTAAAGAATCGTGTGTCTCAGATGGTCTCTGCAATTTTCGGTGAGTCATTGTATTATTTACTTAAACTCTATTTTTGGCATAAATATAAGCCGCATGCTTAACCTTTTAAAATACTCATAGGTCCATGGAGCAGCAATATGAGCCAAAACAGTTTGATAAAACTCAAGGCGGTTTACACCCTGGTGGAGCAACTGTACACTGGAGCTCAACGGGCGCTTGCCATTATTTCCCCAGCCAACCAAGGACCAAACCTCTTGAGTGATGTCTTGAAGAAGTTATCCATCTTACCCGCCAGATTCCAAGAAGTCAAGCGGTCATGTGCAAGAGCCGGAGCCCTAACTGCTCTAAGCCGCTCCAAAGCCTGGGTACTAGAGCTAGACCTGGCAGATGTAGCCAAGGGGTATCCTAGCTTTAAGGAAGACGGGACTCCGTTTGATCAAGAAGATTTCGCTTCTTGCGTGAAGGGAATTCGTCCTCATGCTACCATCCTTGGTGACAAGACCAATGTTGATAAGTATCAGCCGGTTTTGACACTGAGAATAAAAAGATGGAGACTCCTTTGTATAAAGTGATAGATCTAATCCCACCGGTTCGCCAACACACCTTTGCCCCAGAAATTGACTCGTCTGGTCTAATTAATGATGAAGCTGAGTTCGTTGCTCTTCATGGCTTTGATTGGTCCAAGCCCAGTTTCCAAATAGTGGAGGAAGATGAACCGGCAGGGGAGGAGTCGTAACCATCCAAATAATCCGGCCAAGATTTAATGAACCGGCATCTGCTTACTTGAAAAACAGTATTAACCTTTGGGCTCCAAACGCCTTGTAATAGGCTAGCTTAAAACTTCATGTTCTGCCTATGCCATCGCGCATATCATACTCCATACGACACTTTTATCCGTTATGTCAATATATGCTTTACATCCTTTATCATATCCTACATCCTTTGTCAATATATGCTTTACATCCTTTATCATATCCGTAGCATAACTATGAAAGATGAAAATTGTCCTGGCGGTTTGTCGCTGGACGAGTCAAAACACCCAATACATAACTATGAAATTAACATAACGGTATAATCAAGGCTAGATAAGGCTGGAAAGCCTTTGATTAAAGAAAAACATAGATAAGTCTGTTTATGAATTTTAAATGACAATATCATACCTGTGTTCGTTGAATCTGGACTGTCGGCTTATGTGACCCGGACAGTAAGGGTGACAACCCAATCTTTTTAGAAGTCAATACTTCCATATGCATGATGACTGTTATACATTGGAAACTCATTGACAAAGAACCAAGCCAGTTTAAATTGAAACCATACTTACAGTTAGATTCTAGACAACAAAAAACCAGTACAACAAAAGATTATCTTTCAAACAATGTAAATCAATCATCAAGAAAAATTTAGAGGCTTCTGATTCAAATACGATCAGTAAACCGGACCAAAGGGGTTAAGCTAGGATTCAAATATGATCATGTAGCCCCCAATGTTGTGGCGTTGCGCCGATCAAGAGGGTACCGACAGCTATGTTCTCTTTGGTTCGAATACGACCTATGTTTGAACAGGAAGCCCCCAAATGACCTTGAGAGGTTTTTAACGACCATGATTCGAATACGATCCAAGTCGGACCCAAAAGGGGTTAAGCTATGACTCGAGTACGATCAGGAAGCCCCCTAGTGAGTTTGGCTTTGCGCCGATCAAGAGGGTAACGACAGCTATGTTCTCTTTGGTTCAAATACGACCTATGTTTGAACAGGAAGCCCCCTAGTGACCATGAGGTTTTAACGGCTAGATTCAAATACGATCATGAGTCGGACCAAGAGGGTTAAGCCAGATTCGAATATGACCAGCCTCCAATTGGTCGTCTTATACTTAAGATAACAAAGACATGTGATCATTAAGGAAAAAAGGACAGAGGTCCTGCTTTATTACTTATCATAATATATACAACGTCAAAGTATGTACGTTATGAGAGTCGGTGGATCAAGTGTAGTAAGGCTGAAGATGAGCAATATTCCACGGCCGGCGGGTCTCCTCCTCCGACTTACGTGAGTCTTTGTGCTCTCGAACATCGATAAGGTAGTGTGACCCATTGTTCAAGTTCTTGCTGACCACAAAGGGTCCTTCCCAAGGTGGGGATAGTTTGTGCGCATCAGACTGATCTTGGATGAGTCGGAGCACCAAATCACCTTCTTGAAAGGTTCTTGACTTAACTCAGCGGCTGTGATAACGGCGCAGGTCCTGTTGGTAAGTCGCTGAACGGGCTGCTGTTAAGTCACGCTCTTCATCTAATAGGTCAAGTGCATCCTGACGAGCTTGTTCGTTATCAGCTTGAACGTAAGCCGCCACTCGGGGTGAGTCATGACGGATGTCACTGGGCAGGACTGCCTCTGCTCCATAAACCATGAAGAAAGACGTATAACCCATAGACCTGTTAGGGGTAGTATTGATGCTCCATATCACAGAGGGTAACTCTTCCACCCAAGAACCCGGCGTCAGTTGTAAAGGGACCATGAGCCGGGGTTTTAGACCTTTCAGGATTTCCTAATTGGCTCTTTCAGCTTGACCATTGGATTGGGGGTGAGCTACTGATGAAACATCAAGCCGGATATGTTCCCGTTGACAGAATTCTTCCATAGCTCCTTGGTACAGGTTAGTGCCATTGTCAGTGATAATGCTGTGTGGAAAACCAAAACGAAAGATCACTTTCTTTATGAATTGAACCGCAGTGGCCGCATCACACTTACTAACTGGCTCTGCCTCAACCCACTTGGTGAATTTGTCCACTGCCACAAAAAGGTGCGTCTTTTTATCTTTGGATCTTTTGAAAGGTCCAACCATATCAAGCCCCCAGACTGCAAACGACCAAGTAATTGGAATCATCCGTAATTCCTGAGCCGGCACGTGTGCCCGTCGTGCGAATTTTTGACACCCATCGCACCTACTAACCAGATCCTCTGCATCAGCATGAGCCGTTAGCTAGTAAAAACCATGACAGAAAGCCTTGGCCACAAGAGACTTTGAACCGGCATGATGGCCACAATCTCCTTCATGGTTCTCATGGAGAATTTCTTGCCCTTCTTCAGGAGAGACACAACGTTGAAACGCTCCGGTGACACTGCGATGATACAACTCACCATTGGAGATTGTCATTGACTTAGACCGCCGGGTTATCTGTCTAGACAATGTCTCATCCTCTAGCAACTCGCCCCGGGTCATATAAGCCAAATACGACACTGTCCAATCTAGAATGACATGAAGAGCCGCCACCAATTGTGCTTCCGGGTCTGGAACAGCCAAGTCTTCTTCTATAGGTAACTTGACAGAAGGGTTATGCAGAACATCTAAAAAAGTGTTAGGCGGCACCAACTTACGCTGAGATCCCAATCGGCTTACAGCATCGGCTGCTTTGTTCTTTCTGTGGTCAATGTGCTCCACTTGATAACCCTTGAAGTGTCTAGCAACAGCGTCAAGCTCACAACGATAAGCCGCCATGAGAGGATCCTTGGAATCCCACTTGCCTGATACTTGTTGAGCCACCAAATCTGAGTCGCCAAGGCACCGTACCCGGCTTAAACTCATTTCTTTAGCCATTCGAAGACCATGGAGTAAGGCCTAATACTCAGCTGCGTTGTTAGTATAAGGAAACATCAACCACAACACATAACAAAACATGTCACCTCGAGGAGAAGTTAAAACAACTCCAACCCCCGAGCCTTCCAATTGCCTGGACCCGTCAAAATGAATCGTCCAATATGTGTTGTCTGGCTTCTCTTCAGGTATCTGCAACTCCGCCAATCGTTAATGAAGTCCACCAGCGCTTGAGATTTGATGGCAGTACGTGGCACATACTTTAAACCATGAGACCCAAGTTCAATGGCCCACTTGGCAACTCGTCCCGTGGCTTCTCTATTTTGAATAATATCTCCTAAAGGAGCAGAACTAACCACAGTGATGGGATGACCCTGAAGGTAATGCTTAAGCTTCCGGTTCGCCATGAACACCCCATAAACAAGTTTCTGCCAATGTGGATATCTCTGTTTGGAGTCAATGAGCACCTCACTGACGTAGTAAACCGGCCGTTGAACCGTATATTCCTTGCCAGCTTCTTTGCGCTCTACAACAATGGCCACACTAACAGCACGTGTGTTAGCAGCCACATATAACAACAATGGATCCTTATCAACGGGAGCAGTAAGAACTGGCGGCTCAGCGAGCTGTCTTTTCAGATCTTCAAAGGTAGAGTTAGCAGCATCACTCCAGACAAAATCATCCATCTTCTTCATCATTTGATATAACGGCATAGCCTTCTCACCTAACCGGCTTATGAACCGGCTTAAAGTTGTGACACGACCCGCCAGCCGCTGAACGTCATTGATGCACGCCGGCTTAGCCAAAGACGTAATCGCCTTGATTTTCTCCGGATTAGCCTCAATGCCTCTGTTAGACACCAAAAAACCCCAAAAGCTTGCCCACCGGTACTCCAAAAACGCACTTAGCTGGGTTAAGCATCATCTTGTAGACCCGGAGGTTATCAAAGGTTTCCTTCAGATCGTCTATCAAGGTTTCCTTCTCTCTGGATTTCACCACTATATCGTCCACATAAGCATGAATGTTGCGCCCAATCTGATCCTGAAGACAGTTCTGTACACAACGCTGATAAGTTGCCTGGACACTCTTAAGCCCAAAGGGCATAGACACATAGCAGAAGGCTCCAAACGGAGTAATAAAAGCCGGCTTCTCCTGGTCCTTAACTGCCATCTTGATCTGATGATAACCAGAATAAGCATCCAAAAAGCTCAAACGTCACAACCTGCCGTAGCATCAATGATTTGATCAATACGAGGGAGAGCGAAAGGATCAGCCGGACAAGCTTTGTTTAAGTCTGTATAATCCACACACATGCGCCAGGTGCCGTTCTTTTTAAGCACGAGCACCGGGTTAGCCAACCACTCTGGATGAAAGACTTCAATAATGAACCCGGCTGCCAAAAGTCGGGCCACCTCTTCTCCAATAGCCTTGCGCCTTTCCTCATTGAATCACTGAAGAAACTGCCTGACTGGCTTAAAATTTGGATCAATATTGAGAGTGTGCTCAGCAAGTTCTCTCGGTTCACCTGGCATGTCAGAAGGCTTCCATGCAAAGATGTCCCGGTTCTCACGAATGAACTCGATGAGCGCGCCTTCCTATTTGGGATCCAAATTAACACTGATAATAAATTGCTTGGATGAGTCGCCAGGCACAAAATCAATCATCTTGGTATCGTCAGCTGACTTAAACTTCAGCGTCGGCTCATCCTCCGTAGTTGGCTTCTTCAAAGATGTCATGTCTGCCGGGTCAATGTTGTCTTTGTAGAACTTTAACTCCTCCATTGCACAAACAGATTCCGCGTAAGCAGCATCACCTTCCTCACACTCTAAGGCAATCTTCTGACTTGCATGTACTGTGATAGTACCTTTATAACCCGGCATCTTGAGATGCAGATAAACATAACGTGTGTTAAGGCATATCTCTCTCGATGTAGTTTTGGTGATTGATGACAACATGTTTGCGGACTAATCGTGTGCTTTGAGCATTTCAGAGTTTCATACTTTGGCACGAGATGATTTCTTTCCCCTTGGAGTGTTATTCAAGATCGTGTAGCTCTTTCGTTTCTATTTTGGTGGACTAGTTTTCGTAGGAGGCACCGTACTATCAAGAGGGGGTCCGCTTTGGTTTAGATTGGGTGGAATCAACACGTACACATCCTGTTCACACCCTCTGAGCCTTTCCACTTCAATGGAGTGCTCATTCCCCTTCCTTTGTGCTTGTTTTGGGTCCCAGCGGTAGTACCGCGGTCCCCACCGGTAGTACCGCTCAAGAGCCACAGGCGGCAGTACCGCTCCGTAGCGGTAGTACCGCCTGTGGGTCCTCAGCCGTAGTACCACTGCGGTACCGGGCTCCTACCGCGTCGATTCGAGGGGGTCGCCTCTCGTGTCGGATTGTGCGGCACTAAGCACGATAGTAGATGCGGTAGTGCCGCTCAAGAGCGGTAGTACCTCCCTACTACCGCGGTAGTACCGTACAGCGGCCCGAACGGCAGTACCGCGTGGGGGAGCAGTAGTACCGCAGTCCCAGCGGTAGTACCGCCCTCTACGGGGTTGTTCAGGGGGGTAACGGTTGGATTGTTTCTCCTACTATAAAAGGGGTCCCCTTCTTCTTCGTTGACTTACCTCTTCCCCCAAAAGCTCCATTAATGCTCCAAGCTCTATTTTCGCCCGATGTCTCTCCCTAGCCAACCAAACTTGTTGATTTGCTCAGGAGTAGTTGAAGGCCTCGATCTACACTTCCACCAAGAGAAATTTGATTCCCCCCACTAATCCCTAGCAGATCTTGTTACTCTTGGGTGTTTGAGCACCCTAGATGGTTGAGGTCACCATGGAGCCATAGTCCATTGTGGTGAAGCTTCGTGGTGTTGTTGGGAGCCTCCGATTAAGTTGTGGAGATTGCCCCAACCTTGTTTGTAAAGGTCCGGTCGCCGCCTCCAAGGGCACCAATAGTGGAATCACGACATCTCGCATTGTGTCAGGGCGTGAGGAGAATACGGTGGCCCTAGTGGCTTCTTGGGGAGCATTGTGCCTCCACACCGCTCCAACGGAGACGTACTTCCCCTCAAAAGGAAGGAACTTCGATAACAAATCATCGTCTTCACCGGCTCCACTCTTGGTTATCTCGTACCTTTACTTGTGCAAGCTTTTAGTGTTACTTCCCTTGCTTGCTTGTGTGTTTGTTGTTGTTGCATCATATAGGTTGCTCACCTAGTTGCACTTCTAAACAACCTACTTTGATGCAAAGTTTAATTTGGTAAAGGAAAGCTAAAAATTGTTAGTTGCCTATTCACCCCCCCTCTAGTCAACCATATCGATCCTTTCAATTGGTATTAGAGCCTCGTCTCTTTATTAAGGACTTTGTCGTCCAAAGAGTATGGTTGATACCGTAGACGGTGTGGAGGAACACTCTGGCGTGAATCTGATCTCGTCTACGGGTGATGGGGGAACCTCTGTCTCTCGTGAGGAATTCAATGTGGCCTTGGAGACATTGAAAACCTCCATGATGACCGAGGTTGAAAGCATGTTTGAAGGGCTTAAACTATCCACCACACCGTTGAAAGTGGGTGATCCCACTGACAAGGTGACGGATGCTAACTCCGACAAGGGGGAAGCTAGTAGTGAAGAGGCTCCTTCTTCTAGTGGCAAAATGGCACCGGCATCTTTGCCCATGTGGATCCACCACTTGTTTATGGTGGACCGATTCCTTCCACTCATTTGAATCATGCCGGTCCTCCCCCTAAGATTGTGAAAAATGAGGACTTTGATTCTTGGGTTTATCGCTTTAAGCGTCATTTAAATCATGTGAACACTAATATTTGGAGAATCATTGAAGAAGGTTTCTATCCGCATGACCCAAGCAACTTCACTCCTCGAGAAGCCGTGGATAATCAATTCAATGAGAATGCTCTCTTCATGATCCAAGATGCAATCCCACCCGAAGATCTAACTCATCTTCGGCCCTTCACCTTAGCCAAAGATGCATGGCTTTGTGTTGTCTCTCTCTACCGGGGAAGTGCAATCATTCAACGCACCAACTATGAAGTAGTGCAAGATGAAGCCGATGAGTTTGCAATGAAATAAGATGAAGAACCTCGTGAGCTTTATCGAAGAGTAACCAAACTCACGGTCTCACTCCGAGATCATGGGAGCAAGGACACGGATGACAATTGGATCAAGCGCAAATTCCTCAAGGCAATGATGCCATACCACATGGCGATGTCCTCCACCATTTGTCAAAGGCCGGACTTCCACACATTGACCTCAAGTGAAGTGTTGGATGAGTTTGTGGCTATGAACATCTTGGACAAGACCGCCGACAATGCGATGCTTCGTTCTCAAAGGAAAAGAAGCCCAACCTTGCATTGAAGGCCAAGGTTTGTGTTGAAGAAGAAGAAGAAGAGGAAGAAGAGGGAAGCAACCCCGAAGATACAAAGTATTCCTATCATGAACACGTGGCACTTGATTCAAGGAAATTTTGGAGCAAGAAAAACTCAAGGCCGAACTTCAACAAGAACAACTCAAGTGGCATGAAAAGCAAGCAACGTGTGAGGACTTGCTACAATTGTGGGAATGTGAGCCATTTTGTTGCAGAGTGCCCGTATGAGAAGAGGGAAGACAATGGTGGCAAGCTCATTTGAAAGGACAAAGCCAAGTCTTTCCCCAACAAGAGCAATGATACGTCTCCAACGTATCTATAATTTTTGATTGATCCATGCTATATTATCTACTGTTTTGGATGTTTATGGGCTTTATTATACACTTTTATATCATTTTTGGGACTAACCTATTAACCCAGAGCCCAGTGCCAGTTTCTGTTTTTACCTTGTTTTAGGGTTTCGAAGAAAAGGAAAACCAAACGGAGTCCAATTGATCTGAAACTTCACGGAAACCCTTTTTGGAAGGAAAGAAGCCCAGAAGACTTGAAGTGCACGTAAGGGAAGCTTCGAGGAGGCCACGAGGTAGGGGGGCGCCCACCCCCTGAGCACGCCCTCCACCCTCGTGGGCCCCTCGTGGCCCCCCTGACGTACTTCTTCCGCCTATATATCTCCATATACCCTAAAAACATCCAGGAGCACAATAGATTGGGAGTCCCGCCGCCAGAATTCTCCGTAGCCACCGAAAGCCAATCTAGACCCGTTCCGACACCCTCCCGGAGGGGGCAATCCCTCTCCGGTGGCCATCTTCATCATCCCGGTGCTCTCCATGATGAGGAGGGAGTAGTTCTCCCTCGGGGCTGAGGGTATGTACCAGTAGCTATGTGTTTGATCTCTCTCTCGCGCGTTCTTGAGGTGATACGATCTTGATGTATCACGAGCTTTGCTATTATAGTTGGATTTTATGTTTCTCCTCCCCTCTACTCTCTTGTAATGGATTGAGTTTTCCCTTTGAAGTTATCTTATCGGATTGTGTCTTTAAAGATTTGAGAACACTTGATGTATGTCTTGCCGTGCGTATCTGTGGTGACAATGGGATACCACGTGATTCACTTGATGTATGTTTTGGTGATCAACTTGCGGGTTCCGCCCATGAACCTATGCATAGGGGTTGGCACACGTTTTTGTCGTGATTCTCCGGTAGAACTTTGGGGCACTCTTTGAGGTCCTATGTGTTGGTTGAATAGATGAATCTGAGATTGTGTGATGCATATCATATAATCATACCCATGGATACTTGAGGTAACATTGGAGTATCTAGGTGACATTAGGGTTTTGTTGATTTGTGTCTTTAGGTGTTATTCTAGTACGAACTCTAGGGCTGATTGTGACACTTATAGGAATAGCCCAACGGATTGATTGGAAAGAATAAGTTTGAGGTGGTTTCGTACCCTACCATAATCTCTTTGTTTGTTCTCCGCTATTAGTGACTTTGGAGTGACTCTTTGTTGCATGTTGAGGGATAGTTATATGATCCAATTATGTTATTACTGTTGAGAGGACTTGCACTAGTGAAAGTATGAACCCTAGGCCTTGTTTCAACGCATTGCAATACCGTTTACGCTCACTTTTATCATTAGTTACCTTGCTGTTTTTGTATTTTCAGATTACGAAAACTATTATCTACCATCCATATACCACTTGTATCACCATCTCTTCGCCGAACTAGTGCACCTATACAATTTACCATTGTATTGGGTGTGTTGGGGACACAAGAGACTCTTTGTTATTTGGTTGCAGGGTTGTTTGAGATAGACCATCTTCATCCTACGCCTCCTACGGATTGATAAACCTTAGGTCATCCACTTGAGGGAAATTTGCTACTGTCCTACAAACCTCTGCACTTGGAGGCCCAACAACGTCTGCAAGAAGAAGGTTGTGTAGTAGACATCAACTTCTTTTCTGGCGCCGTTGCCGGGGAGGTTAGCGCTTGAAGGTATATCTTTAGATCTTGCAATCGAGTCTTTTAGTTTCTTGTTTTATCACTAGTTTAGTTTGTAAAAGAAAACTACAAAAAATGGAATTGAGTTTACCTCATACGCTTCATCTTTTTAATATCTTTCGTGAGTATGATGGAAAGGAAAATTGTGCCAAAGTGTTAGAAGAAGAATGCATTAAAATGTTTGGCACTAAATATTTGAATGATGAGCATGATTGCAATGTTGTTAGTATGAATTCCTTGAATATCTATGATGCTAATGATATGCAAAGCCACAAGCTTGGGGAAGCTATGTTTGATGAAGATGATATTTTTGTCCCCCAAGTTTTGATGAGCAAATTTACTATGATAAAAGCATACTTCCTATCTATGATGATTATTGTGATGACACGTATGCTTTAAAGAATAATGATAACAATGAAACTTGTCATCTTGATTTCAATTTTCAATCCTATGATAGTTATTTTGTTGAGTTTGCTCCCACTATTATTCATGAGAAGAATTTTGCTTATGTGGAGAGTAGTAAATTTTCTATGCTTGTAGATCATGAAAAGAATGATTTAAGTGCTGGTTATATTGTTGAATTCATTCATGATGCTACTGAAAATTATTATGAGGGAGGAATATATGCTTGTAGGAATTGTAATAATATCAATTTTCCTTTCTATGTGCTTAAAGTTTCGAAGTTATGCTCGTTTTGCCCTCCTATGCTAGTTGATTATTGTTCCCATAAGTTGTTTGCTCACAAAATCCCTATGCATAGGAAGTATGTTAGACTTAAATGTGCTAGTCATATTCTTCATGATGCTCTCTTTATGTTTCAATTCTTATCTTTTATGTGAGCATCGTCGAAATCATCATGCCTAGCTAGGGGCGCTAAACGATAGCGCTTGTTGGGAGGCAACCCAACTTTATTTGTGTTCCTTGCTTTTTGCTCCTGTTTAGTAATAAATAATTCATCTAGACTCTGTTTATATGTGGTTTTATGCTTTTAATTAGTGTTTGTGCCAAGTAGAACCTTTGGGAAGACTTGGGGGAAGTCTTGTTGATCATGCTGTAAAAAACTGAAACTTTAGCGCTCACGAGAATTGCTGCCATTTTTATTTGGAGAGTGATATTTAGTTAATTAATTTTCCAGATGATTAATATATAAATTCCTCAGGTCCAGAAATTTATTTGAGAATTTTATGAGTTCCAGAAGTGTACGTTTGATTCAGATTACTACAGACTGTTCTGTTTTTGACAGATTCTGTTTTTCATGTGTTGTTTACTTATTTTGATGAATCTATGGCTAGTAAAATAGTTTATAAACCATAGAGAAGTTGGAATACAGTATGTTTAACACCAATATAAATAAATAATGAGTTCATTACAGTACCTTGAAGTGGTGATTTACTTTCTTATACTAACGGAGCTTACGAGTTTTCTATTAAGTTTTGTGTTGTGAAGTTTTCAAGTTTTGGGTAAAGATTCGATGGACTATGGAATAAGGAGTGGAAAGAGCCTAATTTTGGGGATTCCCAAGGCACCCCAAGGTAATAATCAAGGACAACCAAAAGCCTAAGCTTGGGGAAGCCCCGGAAGGCATCCCCTCTTTCGTCTTCGTTCATCGGTAACTTTACTTGGAGCTATATTTTTATTCACCACATGATATGTGTTTTGCTTGGAGCGTCATTTTATTTTATTTTGTTTTTATTGCTGTTTGAATAAAATACCAAGATCTGAAATTGTTAAATGTTAGAGAGTCTTCACATAGTTGCATAGTTATTCAACTACTCATTGATCTTCACTTATATCTTTCGGAGTAGTTTGTTGTTGCTCTAGTGCTTCACTTATATCTTTTTAGAGCACGGTGGTGGTTTTATTTTGTACAAATAGATGAACTCTCATGCTTAACTTATATTATTTTGAGAGTCTTAAATATCATGGTAATTTGCTTAAATAATCCTAATATGCTAGGTATTCAAGATTAGTAAAAACTTTCTTATGAGTGTTTTGAATACTAAGAGAAGTTTGATGCTTGATGATTGTTTTGAGATATGGAGGTAATAATATCAAAGTAGTGCTAGTTGAGTAGTTGTGAATTTGAGAAATGCTTGTGTTGAAGTTTGCAAGTCCCGTAGCATGCACGTATGGTAAACGTTGTGTAACAAATTTGAAACATGAGGTGTTATTTGATTGTCCTCCTTATGAGTGGCGGTCGGGGACGAGCGATGGTCTTTTCCTACCAATCTATCCCCATAGGAGCATGCGCGTAGTGCCGAGGTTTTTGATGACTTGTAGATTTTTGCAATAAGTATGTGAGTTCTTTATGACTAATGTTGAGTCCATGGATTATACGCACTCTCACCCATCCATCCTTGCTAGCCTCTTCGGTACCGTGCATTGCCCTTTCTCACATTGAGAGTTGGTGCAAACTTCGCCGGTGCATCCAAACCTCGTGATATGATACGCTCTGTCACACATAAACCTCCTCATATCTTCCTCAAAACAGCCACCATACCTACCTATTATGGCATTTCCATAGCCATTCCGAGATATATTGCCATGCAACTTTCCACCATTCCGCTTATCATGACACATTCATCATTGTCATATTGCTTAGCATGATCATATAGTTGAAATAGTATTTGTGGAAAAGCCACCGTTCATAATTCTTTCATACATGTCACTCATGAGTCATTGCATATCCCGGTACACCGCCGGAGGCATTCATATAGAGTCATATCTTGTTCTAGTATTGAGTTGTAATCATTGAGTTGTAAATAAATAGAAGTGTGATGATCTTTATTTTCTAGAGCATTGTCCCAAGTGAGGAATTATAAAAAAAGAGAAAGACCATAAAAGAGAGAGAAGGCCCAAAAAAGAGAAAAAGAAAAGAGAAAGGTCATAAAAAAATAAAAAAATGAGAGAAAAAGAGAGAAGGGACAATGCTACTATCCTTTTACCACACTTGTGCTTCAAAGTAGCACCATAATCTTCATGATAGAGAGTCTCTTGTTTTTTCACTTTCACATACTAGTGGGAATTTTTCATTATAGAACTTGGCTTGTATATTCCAACAATGGGCCTCCTCAAGTGCCCTAGGTCTTCGTGAGCAAGCAAGTTGGATGCACACCCACTTAGTTTCTTTTGTTGAGATTTCATACATTTATAGCTCTAGTGCATCCGTTGCATGGCAATCCCTACTCCTTGCATTAACATCAATCGATGGGCATCTCCATAGCCCATTGATTAGCCTCGTTGATGTGAGACTTTCTCCTTTTGTCTTCTCCACATAACCCCCTCATTATATTCTATTCCACCCGTAGTGCTATATCCATGGCTCGCGCTCATATATTGTGTGAAAGTTTATAGGTTTGAGATTACTAAAGTATGAAACAATTGCTTGGCTTGTCATCAGGGTTGTGCATGATGAGAGCATTCTTGTGCGACGAAAATGGAGCATGACTAAACTATATGATTTTGTAGCGATGAACTTTCTTTGGCCATGTTATTTTGAGAAGACATGATTGCTTAGTTAGTATGCTTGCAGTATTATTATTTTTATGTCAATATGAACTTTTGTCTTGAATCTTTTGTATCTGAATATTCATGCCACAATTAAGAAGAATTACATTGAAATTATGCCAAGTAGCACTCCACATCAAAAATTCTGTTTTTATCATTTACCTACTCGAGGATGAGCAGGAATTAAGCTTGGGGATGCTGATACGTCTCTAATGTATCTATAATTTTTGATTGCTCCATGCTATATTATCTACTGTTTTGGATGTTTATGGGCTTTATTATACATTTTTATATCATTTTTGGGACTAACCTATTAACCCAGAGCCTAGTGCCAATTTCTGTTTTTACCTTGTTTTAGGGTTTCGAAGAAAAGGAAAACCAAACGGAGTCCAATTGACCTGAAACTTCACGGAACCCATTTTTGGAAGGAAAGAAGCCCAGAAGACTTGAAGTGCACATAAGGGAAGCTTCAAGGAGGCCACGAGGTAGGGGGGCGCGCCCTCCACCCTCGTGGGCCCCTTGTGGCCCCCCTGACGTACTTCTTCCGCCTATATATTTCCATATACCCTAAAAACATCCGGGAGCACAATAGATCGGGAGTCCCGCTGCCAGAAGCCTCCGTAGCCACCGAAAGCCAATCTAGACCCGTTCCGGCACCCCGCCGGAGGGGGCAATCCCTCTCCGGTGGCCATCTTCATCATCCCGGTGCTCTCCATGACAAGGAGGGAGTAGTTCTTCCTCGGGGCTGAGGGTATGTACCAGTAGCTATGTGTTTGATCTCTCTCTCTCTCGCACGTTCTTGAGGTGATACAATCTTTATGTGTCGCGAGCTTTGCTATTATAGTTGGATCTTATGTTTCTCCTCCCCCTCTACTCTCTTGTAATGGATTGAGTTTTCCCTTTGAAGTTATCTTATCGGATTGAGTCTTTAAAGATTTGAGAACACTTGATGTATGTCTTGCCGTGCGTATCTGTGGTGACAATGGGATACCACGTGATTCACTTGATGTATGTTTTGGTGATCAACTTGCGGGTTCCTCCCATGAACCTATGCATAGGGGTTGGCACACGTTTTCGTCGTGATTCTCCAGTAGAACTTTGGGGCACTCTTTGAGGTCCTATGTGTTAGTTGAATAGATGAATCTGAGATTGTGTGATGCATATCGTACAATCATACCCACGGATACTTGAGGTGACATTGGAGTATCTAGGTGACATTAGGGTTTTGGTTGATTTGTGTCTTAAGGTGTTATTCTAGTACGAACTCTAGGGCTGTTTGTGACACTTATAGGAATAGCCCAACAGATTGATTGGAAAGAATAACTTTGAGGTGGTTTCGTACCCTACCATAATCTCTTCGTTTGTTCTCCGCTATTAGTGACTTTGGAGTGACTCTTTGTTGCATGTTGAGGGATAGTTATATGATCCAATTATGTTATTATTGTTGAGAGGACTTGCACTAGTGAAAGTATGAACCCTAGGCCTTGTTTCAACACATTGCAATACCGTTTACGCTCACTTTTATCATTAGTTACCTTGCTGTTTTTATATTTTCAGATTACAAAAACTATTATCTACCATCCATATACCACTTGTATCACCATCTCTTCGCCGAACTAGTGCACCTATACAATTTACCATTGTATTGGGTGTGTTGGGGACACAAGAGACTCTTTGTTATTTGGTTGCAGGGTTGTTTGAGGGAGACCATCTTCATCCTACGCCTCCTACGGATTGATAAACCTTAGGTCATCCACTTGAGGGAAATTTGCTACTGTCCTACAAACCTCTGCACTTGGAGGCCCAACAACGTCTACAAGAAGAAGGTTGTGTAGTAGACATCAAGCAACTTCACCAAGAAGACCCCTCACAAGGTGTTGGTGGTTCAAGAAGAGTACCATGAGGATGATGATGATGATGAAGATGGTGAGTCAGTTGTCATGGCCTCCGTTGCCATTGCAAAAACTCCACGAGTGTCTCTCTTCGACTCACCCAATGAGAACATCACCGCCAAGTGCCTCATGGCCAAAGCCACCAACAAGGTAACCCCCAACATCAAAACTACCATCATTAATAATCCTTCCTTGATGGATTGCATTGATGAATGTGAGGGATCTAATGTGGAGGAAAATGAGTTTGAGTCCTTTATGGGTATACTCAAGGGTAAATCAAGAAGCATTTTGTTGCTCTCTTGGAACAACTTGGTGAAGCCAATGACATGATCGAGTCTCACGAAGATACTATCTCCAAGATGGAGGGGCATAGTCGTGACTATGCTGATGAGATTTCGGATCTTTCCAATGCTCTTGAGGAAGAGTGTGGTCTTCGTTTGGCTCTTGAGGAGTCACACAACGTTGATCATGCTAAGTTAAAGAAAGATTTTGATCATGCTCTCGTTGTTTCTCGTGTGCTAAACTCCGAGAAGGCCAAACTTGGGGTTGATCTTGCTAGACTCAAAGAGGAGTTTGATCTACTTGGCAAGGCTCACAAGGTCTTGAAGGGTGCTCATGCTAGCCTCAAAGGGTCTCATGATCAACTTCAAGTAAAGCTAACCAAGGAGAAAGCCACTTTTCCTTGTATGATGTTAATTGATAATGCAAATGGTACTACCTCATGTTGTGAGCGTGTGCATCTTGTTGAGGAGAATGCTAAGCTAAAGGTGCAACTTGAGAACGGTCTTGTGTCTTGCATACAAGGCAAGAAGAACCTCAACGACCTTTTGACCAACCAAAAGGGAGTTGTGGCCAAGGAAGGGATTGGGTACGTGCCCAAGTCCAAGAACAAGAAGAAGAATGACAAGGCCAAACGACCTCCTCCTCTCAACCAAAACTTTGTGAAGGAGGGAGAGGGTGCTACTAAGGAGAAGGAGAAGAACTCCGTGAGGGGTAGTGATGCCAAGAAGGGAAACGCTTCCCTTCCCAACAAAGCCGGCGACTTTAACCCTTATTATGTGTTGTGCCGAGCTAGAGATGGGCATGTTTATGCCAAATTTGTTGGTTCTCCTTATGAGTACATTGAATGGTCTATTTGGGTTCCTAAGACCCTTGTTACTAACATCAAAGGGCCCATTACAAAATGGGTAACTAAAACCAAGCATTGATCTCTTGTAGGTGTTTGCTTCCGGTGGGGGATCATGGTTGCTCGATAGTGGAGCTACTAATCATATGTCCGGAAGCAAGGACTTGGTGGTGGACGTGCAAAAGATTCCATCCATGCCCACCAATGTCGAGTGGGGTGACGCCTCGTCTTCTAAGGTATTGGGACTCGGCAAAGTTGTCATTTCTCATGATCTTACGATCGAGAAGGTCATGCTTGTTGAGTCCCTTGCATACAATTTACTTTTTGTTCGTCAACTAGCACTCATGGGCTTTGCCACTTTCTTTGATATTGATACCGTGGCTCTCTTGTGGAGCAAGACTCTTAAAGTAGCCTTTGTTGGGCATGTCGAGAATGGTCTCTATGTGATTAACTTTTCCAAGCGACCCACTAAGACCGCGACATGCCTAATGGCTAAAGTTGACATGGGATGGCTTTGGCATTGCCGTCTCGCCCATGTCAATACGAGATCTTTGCAAAATCTTCTCAAGGGGGACCATGTCCGTGGACTAACAAATGTTAGTTTTGCCAAAGATCGTGCTTGCAGTGCTTGCATCGAAGGAAAGCTACATGAGAAGGCTCACCCTCCCACGACTATCATCTACTCGAAGAGGCCTTTGGAGCTCCTTCATTTGGATCTCTTTGGACCTCCATCCTTTGATAGTCTTGGGGGTAGAAAGTATTGCTTGGTGATTGTGGATGACTATTCAAGATACACTTGGGTATATTTCTTAAAGAGGGAGAGCGAGACCCAACAAATCGTCATCGACTTTGCAAATGAAAGCTCAATGACAAGACAATGCAAAGATCTTGACTATAAGAAGTGACAACGGCTCCGAGTTCAAGAACTACACCTTGGATGAGTTTTTGAGTGATGAGGGAATCAAGCATCAATATTCCGCACCTTATACCCCTCAACAAAATGGTGTTGCGGAGAGGAAGAACCAGACGTTGATGGATGCGGCAAGGACCATGATGGCGGAGTTCAAGTCTCCCTACAACTTTTGGTCCGAAGCCATCAACACCGCGTGTCATGCATCTAATCGGCTCTACCTCCGCAAAGGCTTGAACAAGACTCCATATGAGATACTCACCGATAACAAGCCCAACCTCAAATACTTCCGGGTGTTCGGGTGTAAGTGTTTCATTCTCAAGAAAGGAGACTGTTTGTCTAAATTTGAGGCTAGAGCATATGAGGGCATATTTGTTGGTTATGCTACAAACTCTCATGCTTACCGTGTTCTCAATAAGTCCACGGGACTTATTGAGGAAACGTGTAACGTGGAGTTTGATGAGAATAACGGCTCCCAAGTGGAGCAAAGTGGTACTTGTGATGTAGGTGATGAAATTCCTCCCCAAGCCATAAGAAGAATGGGTGTTGGTCATATCCTACCCATTGAGGAACCCCTTGTGGCTGAAGGAGAAGGACAATGTTCCACTCAAGTGGAACCTTCACCAACCCAAGACCCACACGCTTCCGAAGAACAAAGTGAGGGCCCTCAACCTCAAGAACAAGACCAAGGGCAAGGTCAGTCTCAAGATGGTGTTGTAACATCAAGTGATGCCCAAGGTCAAGTTCCCACCTCCGAGCAAGTTCAAGATCAAGAGATTCCACGAGATCAAGAACAAGCTCAAGACGACGCTCAAGATGATCAAGTGACCATTCCTCGTCTCACCCCCGAGGAGGAATTGGAGCGTCGTGCCGCCAAGGTTGCTTCCAAGATCTCCACCAAGGATCATCTCATGACAAATGTGCTTGGAAGCTTAATGAAGGGGGTAAGCACTCATAGACTATCGGCGTTCTGGGAACGGGGGTCCCCAGACTTGCCTGCCTGCGGCCTGTGGCGTGGCTCAAAGGGGGGCCCAGCACGGCCCATCTTCACCAACTCAAACTCAAGACCCTCGCGAGGGGCCAAGCCTCGCGGGGCGGATGACGCGGAGCCTCCTCAGGCACGGCCTCATCAGGCAGGCTCACGAGGAGGTGGAGAGATCAAGGCGGGGTACCTCACGAGGTGCCCATGACGCAAGCCATGACGACTCAGGGCGCCAGGCGGGTGCCAGCCCGCGCAGCGTCCTCCTTTCCTCTTTGGTGCAAAGGGGGCAAGTGCAGCCGCGGAGTACCGAGGCATCAGGCAAAGGTTGCCATTCTAGTGCAACGAGACCAAGACCAGGAGGACTACGAGACGGAGGTCACCGTGGAGCCCAAGACGGCGTCATCACCAGAGCTTTGCGCAGGCGAAGACTACTTTTGTCAGGATAGCTGATGCTTGCTGTCCCCCTTCAAATTAGCCCGCCATTGTTGTCTCCCTTCCCGCTCAATATTTGGGAAGAGGACCAGGGCCTCTATAAATAGGACCAGCCACCCACACAGCAAAGGGGAGAGGTCGGCCGGTTGGAAGCAGAGAGAGAGAGAGAGAGAGAGAGAGAGAAAGGTGACTGAACTCCTCCCAGCAGTTCATCGCCCCAGCCAAGAACAGACCCTCGCGAGGCTGTTCTTCCTTGTATTGTTCATCACCATCAGCCCAAGAGGTAATCCACACACCACACACTAGAGTAGGGTATTACACCACAACGGTGGCCCGAACCAGTATAAACCCTGTGTCTCTTGTACTGTTCTTCCCATAGCTTTGATCCTAGCGTGGCGGAGGGGTGTAGGTAGGTAGGAGGCGAAATCTCCGCGCGCACCCCAGTGTTCGAACCTCAAGGGTCTGCCGGAACCCAAAATCTGACATTTGGCGCGCCAGGTAGGGGTGCGCCGGAATTCGTCTTCCGCCGCCCCGTTCTCCTCCGACCATCACGCTCATGTCTGACGCTCGTCGGGCCCACGCGGAGCGCCGGGCCGTCCTCGCTTCCCGCGTCGCCCAGACGGCCCCTGTCGGCGGGCGTCCTCGCCGTTCCCCGTCACCTGCCGTCAACGCCGCCACCGGTCCGGTGGGGGACGAGCAGCAAGCATCGTCTCAGCATCCGTCCGTGCGGCAAGACGGCCGCACCGCAACTCCCTCGCTCGCCCCAGCTGGATCTTCGTCCCGCGCGCTCCGCGCGCCCATGGAGGCTCGGGCTGCACTCATCGCGGCGAACGAGCTCCTGCGCTACCGTCCCATCGACGACGTCTACGAAGAATGGCTCGACCACGTCGCTGAGCTCGTCCGCGCCGCAGGGGGATCTTCCGCGCCATCCGTTCCGCTGCACCGTACTTCGCCCCGCGCGGGCGAAGAGGCTCCGGTAGCGCCTCGGCCGCCTCCTCCTCAAGAAGACGCCATGGCTCCAAGGCGCGTGGCCCCTGGGCGGAACCCGCTCCGTCAGGTGCCAGTGCGGCAAGAACAGAGCTGCCAAGAAGTCCCTCGCCCACCAGAAGCTGCCCAGGCGCTCCCTGCGCCAGCACGTCGCAACCATCCTCCTGCTCCAGCGCGTGGGGACATGCAAGACCAGGCTCTCCATCACCCAAGGCCTCCCGTGACCACAGCAGGCTGCCGCGCCTACACCACCGAACTGCGCAGCGTCGCGTGGCCAGGCAAGTTCAAGCCGGACCTGCCTCCTCGCTATGATGGCACGGCCGACCCTGCAGAGTTCCTCCAGCTCTACGAGCTGGGCATCGAAGCTGCCAACGGAGACGAGAAGGTCATGGCGAACTGGTTTCCCATGGCGCTCAAGGATGGGGCCCGCATCTGGCTCCTGAACCTGGCTCCAGGCACAATCTCCTCCTGGGAAGAGATGCGCACCCGCTTCATCGCCAACTTCCAAGGTACTCGCGACCGGCCACCCGCCGTGAGCGACATGCGCCGCATCAAGCAACAACCCGGGGAGACCCTGCAGAAGTATATCCAGCGCTTCAGCAACGCACGCCTCAAGATTCCCAAGGTGACTGAAGAGGCCATCATCTCGGCCTTCTCCGACGGCGTGCGCGACGTCAAGATGAAGGAGGAGCTGGCGATGCATGAAGACCTGTGCACTTCCTTGGAGTTGTTCAACTTGGCGAACAAGTGCGCCAGGGCTGAGGAAGGGCGTCTCTCCCTCCTCGAGCTGCCTGCTGCAGACCCAGAAGAGAAGAAGCTCAAGGCCAAGGAAGTGAAGCGCAAGGGGGCTGCCGTGCTCGCGGCAGAACCGGACACCAAGCGGGGCAGAGATTAGCCCGAACCTCCCAAGGGCAGCCGGTACTGCGTGTACCACGACCTCCACACCCACAACACCAGCGAATGCCAAGAACTCCGAGCCGTGCGAGAAGGAAGGATCGGCCGTCGCCCTGACCGCGGTGACCGGGGCTATGGCCGAGGAGGAAGGAACGCAGGGCGCTGGGAAGACCGTGGCCCACGCCAGGGGTGGCGCGACCAACCTCGCGAGGATCGCTGGCAAGACCCACCTCGCGAGGGAGGCTGGAGGGATCAGCCTCGCGAGGATCGCCCGCAGGGCAACGCAGGCCTCCCGCCGCTGCCGCCGCAGCCAAGGAGAAACGAGGACCCCACCAGGACGAGGAGGCTGCGGGCTTCCAGGAGCCGCGCGCGATCGCCTGCATCCTGGGCGGAGCTCAAGCCCCAGCCTCTCAACGCATCTTCAAGCAGTTCGCCCGTGAAGTGAATGCAGCCCTCCCCAGGCTCGAAGCCACGCACCCTCTCAGGTGGTCGGCATGCGCCATCACGTTCAGCTCAGCGGACCAACTCAAGTGCGTAGCTACAGCCGGAGTCCTCCCGATGCTTTGTTCCCCAATCATCAGCAATGTGGTGGTCACCAAGACCCTCGTCGATGGTGGGGCAGGGCTCAACGTCCTGTCCGTAGAGACATTCAACAACCTCCAAGTGCCCTACAGCCAACTCCAGCCAACCAAGCCTTTCTCCGGCATCACCAACGGCTCCACGGTCCCGATCGGGCAGGTCCGCCTCCCTGTCACCTTCGGGGCACGCGACAACTACCGCATCGAGCTCATCGACTTCTATGTCGCTCACATCCACCTGCCGTACAACGCCATCCTTGGGTACCCAGCGCAGGCCAAGTTCATGGCCGTGACTCACCACGGCTACAACGTCCTCAAGATGCCAGGAAGCGGCGGAGTCATCACAGTGCCCTGTGAATACAAGGACGCGGTGTGTTCCCTGGAGCGAGCCTTTCAGGCCGCGTCACTGGAAGACCCGGATCGCGGAAGCAGGAGGCTTCCCGAGGCCGCCCCCAAGAAGAAGAAGACATCGTCCGGCCTGGCCCCTCAGGAGGCAGGCCCCTCTAGGCCCGTGCCTGCCTAGGGGGAACCTCCTTCCATCGCATAGGAAAGTGCGCCCGGCGCCCTCGTCAGGCAGGGCTCGGGGGCTCCCCCCTGGAGGGCCACCGACCTAGCTAGGGTCACGAGGGAGGCGCTTGGGCACCACATGGAGGCGTGTTTCGAAGCACATTTCCCTCAAGAAGGAGCAAGGCAAGGAGATCCAGACCCACAGGAGTTCGTCAGCAAGGTCATTCAGGAGTTATAGGAGTCAAGAGTCATGACAGGCGCCCGCCGCCTACCAGCAGTGGCTCCCCATCCAGGCGAGGATGGCGAGCTGCGCGTCTGCGTCGACGTACCAGGGCTCAACCAAGTCGCCTCCCTAGAGTGCCTCTGGCCCTCGCGAGTGGGGTGCTGCGGAGGTCCACCCCACAGCTACGTTCGCATGCCTCGCGGCTTGCCGAGCGCGGCTGGCACGCACTAGCGCCTCATGAGGGGCATCACGGAGGCACAAGAGGCCAGGCACTCCGCAGCCCTGGCGGAGATGAAGATGGCCCGCGAGGAACCGCCAGCGCCTTCGGAGCCTCTTGAGGCCCCTGGGCCTGGGGGCTCATGAGGATCGGCTTCCGCACCCCACCGAGCCGGCTACACCAACACCCCTTCGTCCTCAGCATCATCAGGTGACATCATTCAAGTTTCACTTCAAGCTGGAAGCGCCCCCAGGGCTGCATTATTCCCAGGCCCCGTGGGTCCGTCCCTGCGGCGTGTATCCCTTTACATTCCATGTTGTTAGCTTACCTTGTTGGGGGCGCCCCTCGGGCAGCATGACCCCCAAGTCGCTCGGGCCTGACCTAGTGATCTCTGCATTCCCAGCATCTATTTGAACGAATCCACTCCTCCGCGGCTAATGTGCTTTACCTAGTTACCTGCTCAGCTGACGCCAACTAACGGAGCTGCTCCCAAACGGCACGACGCTTGCGCATGGGTCCGTCCCTGCAACGCCGACAAACTTGGATGGCTGAGCTCTGGCCGCGGCAGCCCCGCATAGCGTCACCTCGTCAAGCCTTCGGTGCCTCACTACCCTTCGGAAGCAACCAACGGCTGACCGTCAATTGTTATGGCAACCCCTTGCTTTTTCTATGATGGACCTGCAGGACCTCCTGAAGGAGCTGCATCAGGCGAGGCTCTTGCTGTGTCTCCTTCGCTCTCGTCCGTGCGAACCGCTTGCATGTTAAAGGGGGGGTGCCTGAGCATCGCGACTCAGGGCTCCTACTGGCTCTCCAGCCCTCACCCTCTGGCCTTGACCACGGCATCGTGACCTGGCATACTAGCGACGGCTGAGACTCGCTCGAGGGCCGGGACCCGAGGACGTAGAGCAGAAAGGGGAGCAAAGGCAAGAGGGGAGAGACACACGAGGACCTTGCCGAGCAACCTCGCGCCTATCGATGCACGGACCCGGCCACACACCAGAGAGCGGCCCCTGATCCTCAAGATAAGTTACCGCCCGGACGCGCCAGCTACCGTGGCACCATCCCTGCACCTAATGCTATCCCATGTTAGCAACGTCGCTCCCCTTTCTCACCGAACGACGGCTGCTTGGGCGCCAAAGGGGACCTCCTGAGCATCGTGACTCAGGGGCTCTTACCGAACTCTGGGTCGCTCACCTCCTGGCCTTGACCACGGCATCACGACCTGGCATACCAGCGACGACTGAGGCCGCCTTGGGACTGGGACCTGTCAGCGCAGAGCACCAAGCCCTCGTGAGGTTCGAAAGGGAGGACCGAGCTAAGACGGGATAAGCAACTCGCACAAATCTACGACAAGAGTTATATTAACAAAACAGGATCACAGGCACCTTACAAGCCCCCACGGGGCGCGTTTTTGGTTCCTCGCAGGGAACAGATCCTAAAGAGACGCAAACTGCGCGCATCGCTACAAAAGACGCCATCATCAACAGTGGGCCATCAAGCACCAACGCCAACCCCATCCAGATCAGAGTCGGCGGCGGCCTGACGAGCCTGCCCTGCTCCGGGAGCGGCGCCGGCTCGGGGGCTCGTAGCTGTCGTCGCTCGTCTCCAGAGTCGTGAAGGGCTCGCCGGAGTTGCTGGAGCCTCCGACGTCCCCACCGCCTGAGGAGCCGCCAAGGGAGCGATTGGCGAGCCCAGTCCTTGTCGCAGCAGGGCCCTGGCCGCCTTCACCGAGGCAGCACTCCACCCGGCGCCCGTTCGCGTCGAAGACCTTGAGGAGCATCACCGAAGCACCATCGTAGTCCAAGTGGACCATGAAGATGCCACTTGTCCTGCAAACCCGGGCAATCTCTCTCCAGCCCCGGGTCATGTAGACCTCGCCTGGGGCAACGACCGCGACCTCTGCCTCGGTCGCGAGGGTGCTGCAGCTGGCATGCTGCAGCCAAAGCTCCAGGGGCTCCCCCTGCAGGATGACGGAGGCGAAGAAGGGAGGAAGGAGGATCCAAGACTGAAGAGGAATGGCGACGTGAAGCACGAACTCTTGGGAGGAGCCCTTAGTGTGGGCCCCAGGGGGGACGACCCACACCTTCATGACCCGTCGGCACCGACGGCGGCGCCGCCCGTGGCGGTCGGCATCAGCTCCTTCGGGGCCCTCGACGTGGGCGTACAATGGAAGCGAGAACCCCGGCGGCGCCCGCTCGCCCCAAGGCCTCGACACCACCTGAAGGGCCCCCTCGTCCGGGCCACGGTGGACATGCCGTTTCTTCGGCGGAAGTGGGTCTGGTCCCTCTCGGGGAGCCTTTCCCTTCTCTGCCATTGATAACCGGTGGATCGGAGCCATCGCAGCAAGACGGAGCAAGAATCGGGAAGAAGGAGAAGCAAGGAGGGATGGACTGGAAGGGCGCGTGACGTTCTGTACTTATAGCCGGCGGAGGCCAACCGCCGACCTCCATGATCGCAGGTAATCATGACCCGTTTGCATGCGGGGACTTGTCCAATCCGTGCAGTTGCTGAGGCGCCATGGGGAAGTGGAGGCGCCCACGTCCAGTCAACCGCCACGCAGCACCCAAGGCCGCAGGCTGTTAGGGCCCATGGCGCTTCGCTCTTGCCCTTCCGCCTCCCTGCACGGCCAAGTCCGGGCGCGCCTTGGGCCCGGGGGCTACTGTCGGCGTTCTGGGAACGGGGGTCCCCAGACATGCCTGCCTGCGGCCTGCGGCGTGGCTCAAAGGGGGGCCCAGCACGGCCCATCTTCACCAACTCAAACTCAAGACCCTCACGAGGGGCCAAGCCTCGCGGGGAGGACGACACGGAGCCTCCTCAGGCACGGCCTCATCAGGCAGGCTCACGAGGAGGCAGAGAGATCAAGGCGGGGTACCTCACGAGGTGCCCATGACGCAAGCCATGACGACTCAGGGCGCCAGGCGGGTGCCAGCCCGCGCAGCGTCCTCCTTTCCTCTTTGGTGCAAAGGGGGCAAGCGCAGCCGCGGAGTACCGAGGCATCAGGCAAAGGTTGCCATTCCGGTGCAACGAGACCAAGACCAGGAGGACTACGAGATGGAGGTCACCGTGGAGCCCAAGACGGCGTCATCACCAGAGCTTTGCACAGGCGAAGACTACTTTTGTCAGGATAGCTGATGCTTGCTGTCCCCCTTCAAATTAGCCCGCCATTGTTGGCTCCCTTGCCGCTCAATATTTGGGAAGAGGACCAGGGCCTCTATAAATAGGACCACCCACCCACACAGCAAAGGGGAGAGGTCGGCCGGTTGGAAGCAGAGAGAGAGAGAGAGAGAGAGAGAGAGAGAGAGAGAGAGAGAAAGGTGACTGAACTCCTCCTAGCAGTTCATCGCCCCAGCCAAGAACAGACCCTCGCAAGGCTGTTCTTCCTTGTATTGTTCATCATCATCAGCCCAAGAGGCAATCCACACACCACACGCTGGAGTAGGGTATTACACCACAACGGTGGCCCGAACCAGTATAAACCCTGTGTCTCTTGTGCTGTTCTTCCCATAGCTTTGATCCTAGCGTGGCAGAGGGGTGTAGGTAGGTAGGAGGCGAAATCTCCGCGCGCACCCCAGTGTTCGAACCTCAAGGGTCTGCCGGAACCCGAAATCCGACATAGACAATTAGCAAACTATTATGAACATCACACGTTTGTCTCGTGTGTTGAACCCCAAAAGGTCTATGAGGCGCTCGAAGATCCGGATTGGCTCAATGCCATGCATGAAGAACTCAATAACTTCGAGCGCATCAAAGTGTTGGTGCCAAGGCCTACGGGGAACCACAATGTCATTGGAACCAAGTGGATATTCAAGAACAAGCAAGATTCTCATGGGATTATCATTCGCAACAAGGCTCGTATGGTAGCACAAGGCTACTCCCAAGTCGAGGGTATTGACTACGGTGAAATCTTTGCTCCCGTTGCTTGTCTTAAATCCATTCGCATGTTAATTGCATATGCTTCTCATCATAACTTTAAGTTACAACAAATGGATGTGAAGACTGCTTTTCTTAATGGTTCTATTAATGAATTGGTATATGTCAAGCAACCCCCCGGGTTCGAGGATCCCTACTTTCCTGATCACGTGTATCAACTCGATAAGGCACTCTATGGCCTTAAACAAGCCCCACGTGCGTGGTATGACCACCTTACCGAGTTGTTACAAGACCATGGTTTTGAAGTTGGGCTAATCGACCCCACTCTTTTTACTAAGAAGGTCAAAGGGGAGTTGTTTGTGTGCCAATTATATGTTGATGATATTATCTTTGGTTCCCCTAACAAAGATTTCAATGAGGAATTTGCTGCTCTCATGACCTCAAAGTTTGAGATGTCTTCCATGGGAGAGTTGAAGTTCTTTCTTGGGTTCGAAGTGAAGCAAGGGAGAGAAGGAACCTTCATCAACCAAGCCAAATGCACTCAAGACATGCTCAAGAGATTCAAGCTAAGTGATGTCAAGCCGGCTTCCACTCCCATGCCCACCAAGTGCCAACTTGACATTGATCCCAATGGTAAAGCGATGGATCAAAAGGTATATCGCTCCATGATTGGCTCCTTGCTTTACCTTTGTGCATCTAGACTGGATATCATGTTGAGTGTGGGAATTTGTGCACAGTTTCAAGCCGCACCTAAGGAAAGTCACTTTGTGGCAGTCAAGCGAATCTTTCGATATTTGGCTCATACCCCAAACTTTGGCCTATGGTACCCAAGAGGAGCAAACTTCAATCTTGTAGGTTATTCGGACTCGGATTGGGCGGGAGACAAAGTGGATAGGAAGTCCACTTTCGGAGGGTGCCAATTTCTTGGTTGCTCTTTGATGAGTTGGTCTTCCAAGAAGCAAAGTTGTGTGTCTCTCTCGTCCACGGAAGTGGAGTATGTGGCTGCCGGTAGTTGTTGTGCACAACTTTTATGGATGAGGCAAACTTTAAAGGATTACGGTGTCACTTGTGACAAAGTGCCTCTTTGGTGTGACAATAAAAGTGCCATCAAGATTTCTCTCAACCTGGTGCAACACTTCAAGACAAAGCATATTGAGATTAGGTATCACTTCATCCGGGATCACATTAGGCGAGGGGAGATCGAGCTCAACTATGTCAACACTCATGATAACCTTGCAGATATTTTCACGAAGCCTTTGGATGAAGCAAGATTTCGCGAGTTAAGGCATGAGCTAAATATCATTGATCGAGCAATGTGACTTGAGCCCTTGCTCACCCCACCACACTCAACTTGTTGTCTAGTTTAGGTATAGGCATGGACATAGGGGGAGTGTTGTTCTCTCAATGAACTTTCCCTCCCCCATAATGCATAAACTAATCAAACTCTTTCACTTTAGCCATTTTTGATGGTTCTTTTACTTCAAAGATGAGTGTTGGTCATGGGCCCAAGGTTAAAATCTTCGCGGCGCCATACCTCTGAACTCAAACATAGGTGGCCTTGGCCACCGCCCTCTCTTGGAGAGGTGCGTGTCTCTGTTCTTTTGTCGGTTTTGTGTTTGTGTGTGTTCTGGTCTCGGTTTCTTCTCTTGAGCTAAGCCCTTTTTGGTTGGTCCTTTTTGTGGCAGAGCAATACTACCGCTGCGTGTGCGGTACTACTGCTGACAAGGGTCAAGCGGTACTATCGCCCACCCCAGCGGTACTACCGCTACGGGGCGGCCGATGGGGGGGGTCATGTCGGGGCAGGGGGAGTTGTTTCTCCCCCATACCCATTCGCCCCTACTCGTCTTCCTCGTCGCTCCAGCGACCTCTCACCGCAGGAGGGGCCCGGTCGGCCACTGTTTTCGTGTCGTCCCTCTCCATTTCCTCCGGTGGAGTCGATCCCCACCACGTCCTCTAGCCATGGATGCCGGTATTGCCCCCGTTCCCGTTCTCTATTTGCCTAGAACTTGCATCTAGTTTTTAGGGGCAATAGGCATTGTTCTTCTCGTCTTTTGGCTAAGGCGAGGCTTGAGTAGGATGGAGATGGCATCTAGGCCCTGTGGATTGAAGTTCGGTAGGTTTATTTTTGAATTTGGCATCTCCGGTAGTGCCGGATCCATCCACGGCAGTAGGGAACCTCCGTTCCCCATCCGGCGCGGTACTACCGCCCTCCTCGAGCGGTACTACCGTGTAAGCGGTACTACCGCTTATGGGTCGCGGTACTACCGCTGGATGCCTTATTCCATCTTTTCCTATCAAGTTTTGATCCGTGTTGTGTTGTTTGGTGGCTTATGCTCTTTTCTTTCGTGTTGTTTCTTCTGCTCGTGTGTTTGGTTCTAGGTGGTGATCTTCCTAAGTAGCAGGCCCGCCGTGTCAACCCCGGTCGTGCAACGTCAAAGCGCAACCGCACTTCTGAGTCAGCAGGTGGTTCGTCTAGTGCTCAACCGCCGCCAGCAGGCGCAACCTCAAGTGCTCCACTGCCACCTCAGCACACGAAGAGATCAGCAAGAAAGCCAAAGGGAAAGACTATGACTGAGATGACTGCCAAGGAGTTTTGGGCAAGGCGTCGCCGCAACCCCTATGAGGAAGACCAAGATCCCACTTTGGTCAACCGCCCGTTCTGGAACCGCTTTCAGTTCGCCATCTTCTTCTATATGCTCAAGGCTAAGAAGAATCACTTTGTTGATGTCCGTTCCACCGAAACCGATCCTATGGAAAAGGATCCTGAGTACTTTGGCGAAGCCCTTCAGATGTGCACTCAGTTGAACATTCTCAGAATCATGCAGTTCAACAAGGACTTTGATGTCGATTTGATATGTCAATTCTATGCCACTGTTCATCTTGGAACTGATGAAGAAAGGACTCTGACTTGGATGACGAATGGGAAGCTGCTCACTATCAAGTGGAAGGCCTTCATGGAGTTACTTGGGGTGGAAGATCTCAGACTTGAGAATCCAGTCAGCTTTCGTCCTCACCGCAATGACACCTCCACTCACAAGCAAGCTCTCTGGCCCTACTGTACTGAGAAGGTTAACCCCAAGACTAAGAAGGTAACCTATGAGCTGCCTACCTATCTAGACATACTTCACCGTGTCTTCCGAGAGACTCTTTTCCCTCACATTGGGAATATGGATATGGTCCACTCCTATCTCGTGGACATGCTTCTCTTCTGCCAGCATGAGAAGGAAGCAAACACTGGAGAGTCCCTGGATATCTCTCATGTTATGTGGTCTGAACTTCTTTCCGCCATTTCTAAGCGCAAGTGCCCGATTTATGGTCCATTCATCATGCTGCTCATTGAGAAGGCCTGGGCACATCACTAACCCAGGACTATGCTGGAAACTGGAGAGTTGACTTCTCATGATATCAAGCGTCTGAGGAAGAAGGACAATTGGGACACCCAGGCCTCTCGTTCTGGTGGCCCGCCTTCTGAGGTTAACATGGAGACCAAGGACGAGGCTGAGGCTGATGAGGATGAGGACTATGAGCCCTCTGGTGTGGAGCCCTCATGGGCTAAGAAGATTAAGCGCCAGATGAAGAAGCTCTTCTGCATGGAGTCTCATGGCCAGTATATCTCTCATGTCTCTGAGAAGAAGGCCCGCAGACGTCACAAGGAGCTCATGCAACAGTTGGGTGCCACTGTTAACAGTGGATCTGAGGAGAGGATCACTGACGAGGAGGAATGGGTTCAGCAGCATTGCCCATGGACCGATTCAGACGCCGAGCAGTTTCCGACCAACGACAGCAGTGCAGACGATCCCGCTGAGATGTGATGTTCAGCTTGCTATCACTTGGAGCCATAGCAACGCTTTGCCCTTCTGGTGTCTCGATGCCAAAGGGGGGGAGAGTTTAGGGATTTGTGTTATTGCCGTGTTGCGAGTGTGTCTTTGTCTTTGTCTTTGTGGTTTGTGGTGTCTTGTGTTTTCTCGTCATTTGCTTGGTTTGGTTTGGTGCCAGTGAGACCTAAGTTCTAGACATATGGTGTGAGACATATGCTACCTTTCTTTACCTTTATTATCTATGTCTATCTAGTTCTATGGTATCTTATGAGTTGCATGCTTATCCTGTTATATACCCTGCTCTCTTGTATTCCTTGCTTAGATTGTTGGACTATAAAATATAGGGGGAGTGTTGATCCTAATGTGTGTGTCTTGCATTCCAAAGGCACTACTAACTAGGTGCACACATTTAGGGGGAGCCTGTCTATATTTTTTAGTTCTATTTACATTCATGACTTATCCTTATGTACATCCCTGGTTGTCATCAATCCACCAAAAAGGGGGAGATTGTTAAGGCATATCTCTCTTGATGTAGTTTTGGTGATTGATGACAACATGTTTGCAGACTAATCGTGTGCTTTGAGCATTTTAGAGTTTCATCCTTTGGCACGAGACGATTTCTTTCCCCTCGGAGTGTTATTCAAGACGGTGTAGCTCTTTCGTTTCTATTTTGGTGGACTAGTTTTCTTAGGAGGCACCGTACTATCAAGAGGGGGTCCGCTTTGGTTTAGATTGGGTGGAATCAACATGTACACATCCTGTTCACACCCTCTGAGCCTTTCCGCTTCAATGGAGTGCTCATTCCCCTTCCTTTGTGCTTGTTTTGGATCCCAGCGGTAGTACCGCGGTCCCCAGCGGTAGTACCGCTCAAGAGCCACAGGCGGCAGTACCGCTCCGTAGCGGTAGTACCGCCTGTGGGTCCTCAGTCGTAGTACCCTGCGGTACTGGGCTCCTACCGCGTCGATTCGAGGGGGTCGCCTCTCGTGTCGGATTGTGCGGCACTAAGCGCGACAGTAGATGCGGTAGTGCCGCTCAAGAGCGGTAGTACCGCCCTACCACTGCGGTAGTACCGTACAGTGGCCCGAACGATAGTCCCAATGGTAGTACCACTGCCCGCATCAGTAGTACCGCCCTCTGTGGGGCTGTTCAGGGGGGTAATGGTTGGATTGTTTCCCCCACTATAAAAGGGGGTCCCCTTCTTCTTCATTGACTTACCTCTTCCCCCCAAAACTCCATTAATGCTCCAAGCTCCATTTTCGCCCGATCTCTCTCCCTAGCCAACCAAACTTGTTGATTTGCTCGGGAGTAGTTGAGAAGGCCCCGATCTACACTTCCACCAAGAGAAATTTGATTCCCCCACTAATCCCTAGCAGATCTTGTTACTCTTGGGTGTTTGAGCACCCTAGACTGTTGAGGTCACCACTGAGCCATAGTCCATTGTGGTGAAGCTTCGTGGTGTTGTTGGGAGCCTCCGATTAAGTTGTGGAGATTGCGCCAACCTTGTTTGTAAAGGTCCGGTCGCCGCCTCCAAGGGCACCAATAGTGGAATCATGACATCTCGCATTGTGTGAGGGCGTGAGGAAAATACGGTGGCCCTAGTGGCTTCTTGGGGAGCATTGTGCCTCCACGCCGCTCCAACGGAGACATACTTCCCCTCAAAAGGAAGGAACATCAGTAACACATCCTCGTCTTCACTGGCTCCACTCTTGGTTATCTCGTACCTTTACTTATGCAAGTTTTTAGTGTTACTTCCCTTGCTTGCTTGTGTGTTTGTTGTTGTTGCATCATATAGGTTGCTCACCTAGTTGCACTTCTAGACAACCTACTTTGATGCAAAGTTTAATTTGGTAAAGGAAAGCTAAAAATTGTTAGTTGCCTATTCACCCCCCCCCCCTCTAGTCAACCATATCGATCCTTTCAACACGGTCGTGCCATGAATTTTGCATAAGCCGGTTGTCCAAATAGGGCGTGATACAGGCTTTTGATTTTGACCACCTCAAAGGTTAATTTCTCAGCCCTGGAATCATGCTCATCTCCAAAAGCTACCTCCAGCTCAATCTTACCTACTGGGTATGCCGACTTACCAGGCACCACTCCATGAAAAACAGTGTTGGACGTCTTAAGACTTTTGTCAGTCAACCCCATGCGACGGAACGTCTCATAATAGAGGATATTGATGGTACTGCCTCCGTCCATGAGTACTTTAGTAAATTTATATCCACCAACCTGAGGCGCCACCACCAAAGCCAGATGACCCGGATTGTCAACCCGGGGAGGGTGATCCTCCCTACTCCACGGAATAGGCTGGTCAGACCATCTCAGATAACGAGGAACCACTGGCTCAACAGCGTTGACCGCTCTCTTATGAAGTTTCTGGTCCCTTTTGCATAAACTGGTGGTGAACACATGATACTGCCCACTGCTTAGCTACTTTGGGTTACTCCGAAACCCGGATTTCTGCTGCTGCGGACCTCCTTGGCCAGATTGCTGATTATAACCACCTTGATTACCTTGAGGGCCCTGGCCATGAAAACCGCCACCGCCTGAATTGCCGCTCGGGCCATGAAAACCGCCACCGCCTGAGCCGCTGCCAGGTCCATGATTACCGCCGAACATGTTAGAATTCTTGAAAGCCTTCATGATCATACAGTCTTTCCATAGATGGATGGTCGGCTTCTCACCGGTGTCATGTCTTGGACAGGGTTCATTTAGCAACTGCTCGAGGGTGGGACTTGACCCGCCTGACCAAGGAGGTGGCCTCCCCTTACGTCGTTGATTGTTGCCTTGCGCATTCGCCACAAACTCCGAGATGCCTTCGGCCTTACGTTTATTATTACCTCCTTGATTTGCCGGGTTATGCTGAAGACCCTTAGCGTTGCCGTTCTTCTTTCCCTTCCCTGTCTTCTCTTCATCAGATGCAGGATCCTTGGTACTATCTGAATCAGCATATTTGACTAGAGCCGCCATCAGCTGGACCATGTCATTACAATTGCGCTTGAGCCGCCCTAGCTTCTGTTTCAGAGGTTCAAAACAGAATTTTTTCTCCAACATTAAGACCGCGGAGCCGGCATCCATTTTATCAGACAAATGTATTATTTCCTTCACCTGGCGCACCCAATGGGTCGTGGACTCACCTTCTTCTTGCTTGCAATTAGTCAAGTCCACAATCGACATGGGGTGCTTGCATGTATCTTTGAAGTTCTGAATAAATCGGGCTTTTAACTCGGCCCAGGAACCAATGGAATTAGGGGGCAGTCCCTTTAACCATGTGCGGGCCGTTCCATCCAGCATCATAGTGAAGTACTTAGCCATTGCTGCGTCACTGACCTCCAGCAATTCCATGGCCATCTCATAACTTTTGATCCATGCCCTGGGCTGTAAGTCGGCTGTGTAATTAGGCACCTTCTGAGGCCCCATAAAATCCTTTGGCAAGCGCTCATTCCACAGAGCCGATACCAAGCAAGGGACACCTCCTATCCTTGTGGCCACACCTGCTTCAACAGAGGTCGTCGGATAAACCAGAAAAGCTTGGTGAGCCGCCTGCTCAGCTGCCTGTTGAACCGCCCACTCAGCCTCTTGGCGGATCCTATCCTGGTCAACCAAGTTAACAGCTCCATCATGCGCCGGGTCATGACTGCGCGGCTGGTTATGGCGCTGGGCGTTGCTTGACATGGCTGTTGAATCCATATGCCTGCTATAGCTCGGGCTCCGGCTTGGGCGAGGGGTTGAATGTATCCTGTCTCGACTATAAGAGTATGCCTCTTGTTGTGCCAGAGCTGTGTGAAGGAGTTCTCTGACCCTTCGCGTTTCGATCACCGTCGGAGAGTCGCCCTCCATTGGAGAGCCACCAAACGCGCTGATGTAGCGATCAGATTCTCCAAAGGGTTAGAAAAATGACTCGGTGGTGTCGGTGTACGATGAGGCGGAGCAATATTCACATGAGGGGGTTCCATAGTCCGTGGCTGAACCGGTGCCCCAGCCTCGGGTGTTGCAATCCGATTCACCTCTGGCGGGTTACTGGGACCTACACTGGGTGTGTGGAAGAGGTTCCTAGGATCGTAAGTCAGAGGCAGACGTGATTGAGTCTTCTAGTGCCTTCTCCTCATGACCTTGTTTGATGCATTCAGATCCATCGTGAGACGAAAAGCCTCTGATTGAAGCTACTGAGCCCGAGCATCCAAAGTCGCCCGCTCTGCAGCCATCCTAACGTCCTCTGCCACCAGGTTTTCATTGGCTTGTGCTACCTCCTTGCGTAACCGTGCCACCTCTGCATCATGCTGAGCCAGATCCGCCGGTTCAATCACGGCAGTCAACAGGGCTGTCATCCTATCCATGAGATCCATCAGCACCTGAGCCGGGGGGCGCACGGGGTCTCCTAACCCGGCCGCAGCCGACCCGGAGGTTATTGCTGCCGCAACCGTAGAGTTTTGAGCGGGCTGTGTACCAGCCATGAAGATCCCCGCTCTGTTCGGCGGCTAAAATGGGTCCGGAATACTGCTACCAACGGAACAGCCCCCAAGCCTGCCATCTTGTAGTTGATACAATGAATCCGTATCACCTGTGGACGACTCGTCGTCAGAATAGATGGTCGTCTCACTGCCATCCACAGATCCTTCAGAAAGCTCCCCTCCATGGATGCAACCCACGAAGGCACGCCTCGCGGCGGGCTGAGTCCGGGCGGGTCTCACACGCTGAGCCGTCTCGATGAGGTCGGTGCAGATGTCCAGCTCAAGGCCCAGCTCGCCGATCCGGCCGATGAAGACGTGGATTCCGCCGAAGGGGACCCGGTACGCGTACTCAATTAAGTCGGCGTCGGGGCCCCAGCCTGCGTCGTTGATGTAGAGCTTGCCGCGACGACTCTTGGCCATCCAGCCCACAGCGTATCCCTTGAGCCCTTCAAAGCTTCCCTTCAAGAACTCAAATCCACCGTGTGCTGGCCCCACGGTAGGCGCCAACTGTCGTGGAATTGTCATGGCAGATGTCCTAGTGAAAGGACTTAGTCGTGGAGCCATCACAACTAGGAAGCTTAAAGGGGTTAATCGGGACAAAGGACATGAGAGGTTTATACTGGTTCGGCCCCTTGCGGTGAAGGTAAAGCCTAGTGCAGTTGATGTGGTATTGCTAGGTTTTGATGACCAAGGAGCGAATACGCTTGCTTAGCTCTCGATATGTTGTTTTTCTTCCCCTAAGCCGCCGCCGGGTCGTCCCCTTATATACACGGGTTGACGCCCTGCGGCCTACAGAGTCCCGGGCGGCTCGTACAACGTGTCCGGCTCGGTGACATCTCTTACATGCATTGTATTACAAGTCTATTCATACATGTCAGTTTATACTTACGGGCTTTAATCCGCCTCTGGGCTTGGGCCTATTATAAGCCTTATTGTAAACTGTCACCTTGTATACTCTTCGGGCTTCATTCACGTAACCCACCGTTGTGGTTGACCCGGCCCCTCCTAGGCGGGTCATACCTGGTAGTCATATCCCCAATAGCTGTCGTTTCTTAAATTTTGGGGTTGTGACGCTTATGTGAAAAAGTTTCAACTTGATAAGCTCAAACCCAAATCAGAGAAGTGCGTCTTCATAGGATACCCAAAATAAACTGTTGGGTACACCTTCTATCACAGATCCGAAGGCAAGATCTTTGCTCCTAAGAGTGGATCCTTTTTAGAGAAGGAGTTTCTCTCGAAAGAAGTGAGTGGGAGGAAAGTAGAACTTGATGAGGTAATTGTACCCGCTCCCTTATTGGAAAGTAGTTCATCACAGAAATCAGTTCCACCGATTCCTACACCAATTAGTGAGGAAGCTAATGATGATGATCATGAAAACTTCTGATTACAATCGTTCTAACTATCATTACAGTGCTCGGACTATTTTATATACATGGGGGAACACTACAGATCATATGGTGGTCTACTAGGAATTTTGATCGGTGGAAGACTCCACGATATCCGCTCCAGCTTCGTCTTCATAGTCATCATCACTACCATCGGGGTCGGAGTCGGTGTCGTCGATAATGATGTAGTCTTCAGAACGAATCTCCTTGGGTTCGTCGTCTTCTCCTCCTGGCGCGGGGTCTCCCATAAAAACTCCTAGCTTCCTCGTGAGGTTGTCATTCATCTCCACAAGTATCGTCATTTCCTCCTCATAACCATCACGTGTAGACTTGAGTTCCTCTCCTAGCTCTGTGATCCTGGTCATCGCCTTCTTCAAATCTATCATGCTGGCGCACATCTGGTTCTCCTGGTGACGTATGTGATGATTTAACTCCTGGATGAATGCTGCAATGGACATGTCCTTCCTGGTGCTGACCATCTCCCATTGCTCATCTCAGCACCCACATATCTGGTAGATAGTGTCCTTAAGCTCCTTGTGGTAAACTTCGCCGATGCATCCCATGGCGATGTGGGCTGCCATGCTCTTTCCTAGACTCCAGGTTGGTGCATCAAAGGAAAACTTTATGGGCTCAGTGACTGGCGTGAATGTCCTTCCTGGAACTTGAACTCGAATCATCCAACATTCCTCTTCTGGTAGTGTGGCGGTGTAGGTCCCGGTGAAGCTTGGTATTCCGATGTTCGGGTACCTAGTGACTTCCTTCAAGTGTCGTCCAAACGGGGTGTCTTCATCCGGCTGTGCAAACTTGCTCCTTGAGTCTGCCATCCTAAAGAGTAGAAAATGGAGAGAAGAGTGATCTATGGCTCATATTAGTGGTCATGTCCTACATTCAGTGTATGCTCTGATACCATCTTACAGCGACCCTACCTCAGACGGTCAAGTCTCTATGTTTCAATGTCATCCCTGGATCGGTAATGCTGACACACACAATACTTGAAGGATTTATAACAGAGTAGCAATCACACACTTATTACATCGAATGTTTCAAAAGAGAACTTATTACATTAAATATGGCTTAAGGCCATCTAAAAAATAGCAGCGGAAGACTTGGAAGATAAAGTGAGTCCATCAACTCCAACGGCATAGCTGAGTGCACGACAACCGACCTATGGCACCTTACTCGTCGTTTGAAAAGTCTACAACATTATACGTTGCAACCCGAAAACGGGTCAGCACATGGAATATGCTGGCATAGTAACACAGTAGAGCAAAGAATAGATAGATGCTATCACTACATGCATGTATGGCTGGTGGAGGCTCTATGGTTACAATGTTTTTGCGAAAAGTCATTTTTTCCTACAACAAAGGAATATATTTTATTTAACTATCATGGTAGTTGAAACAACATTGAGAATGGTACCCCCATCTCAATCCCAATTAAAAGTAATTATCAACCCAACAAATTAATTTAAAGTGATGAGATCCATAGGATAATTCAAGAACCAGATACTCAAGATGTCCATAACCGGGGACACGGCTAATCATGATTACTTTGTACACTCTGCAGAGGTTTGCGCACTTTTCCCCACAAGACTCGATCTCCTCCGTTGGATTTCTCGCACTACAAGGTGTTTGAGAAACGGATGACCAAGACACAGTCTTTCAAAAGCATTAACTCTAACCCCGGGTAGACCGTACCAACCTACATCCCCAACATCTGCTAGTCTACCATTGGAAGAGGTCATGCAACTTACTCCATTATGCTAGAGCCCATAATAGCTTGTGGCTCCACACGGAAGTTTCAAGCATGAATAATCTTATGATCCCTTTGAGCCTGGGTGGCGGACCATAGGAGGATCACACGGTATAACCCCGGGATCTCCTAGGACAACACTGGTATAACCCCAGGTGCCCACAAGCAATCCACCCAGATGTGTATTATAGTTGCCACCTTAAGTTGAACCATTAATTAACAAACTGACATCTGTCATGGATACTCTCAAACCCAAACCACGTCTATGAGCATAGCATGGCAATATAAGCATAACGTAGAAGTAACTCCCAAGGGTTTGATAATAAACAGGGCAATAGGTTCTATCTCATCAACTACTTCCCAAACCCACATGTTAAGAGATCCTGCTCATGCAATGTCGGAGGGTTGAAACTAATGCATAAAAACTGGGTATGAAAGAGTATGATCAATGTGTTACTTGCCTTGCTGACGATCTGCAAATCCTAAAGACTCGTAGTAGCACGCTTCGCACTCCGGGAATTCTATCGCAAACAAACAATAGCATACATAAAAAATTAAGCAAAGATGCAAGGGGAAAACTTCGAATAAGAAGATCTAACCAGGAAGTTCAGCTGAAGAACTCCGGTTTGCAAAAAGAATCAAATCAAACGGAGCAACGAAACTCAAGCTACGAAAGAAACAAGATCCGATTACTAATCCGGACTAAATTCAAATTTTACAATACCAAAATATTGTTCAAGTTGGTTAAACAGAAAGATGGCTTCGAGACGAAGATCTGGGCGCTTGTTTCACCCGATTTGGATAAACGAGCGAAAAGATAAACTAAAATGAAGATTAGGGCAGAAATCACGATCGAAAATAATCACGGAAAAACCCTAGAAAATAAAACGAGACAAACAGGCTAACGAACGAACGTTCGTTGTCTGCGCTAACTGACGACAGCGTTCGTTAAAACGAATGTACGGACGAACGTCCGCTATTTAACTAAACCGAAGAAAAACCAAACAAAAACCGATCTAGAAAAAAATAAAACCAATCTAGGGTTTCTAAAAAAACGAACGGTTAACCGAAAAGAAAAAAACGAACGACGGCGGCGATGATGGATACCTCCAGCGGCGGGGTCGGCGGCGGACGGCGGCGGCGCGCTAGGGTTAGGCGGGCGGGGTGCGGCGTGACTTGGGCCTCGGGGCGACTGGCTCAGGCGGATTATAAAGGCCTCCAGGCGCAGTGTCCTGGACGGACACGGCCCATTAGGTCGGTGGCTTTTTTTAAAATAAATCCTGACGTGGAAAAAAAATAAAAGAAATACTAAACGGAGTCCAAAAATCCTGAAATAAATTTTCACAGTCCTATAATAATATTACGGACAAAGTAAACATTTATTTGGGCCTCTAATGAAATTTTAAAAAATGCATATTTTTCCTAATTCAAATAAAATAGCAACAAAAATCCAAATAAAATTACTAATTTGATTTTAATATTTTTCCTCTAATATTTCATTTATTTTTGGAGAAGTCATATTATCTCCTCTCGTATATTTTAATTAGAAATATTTTCAGAGAGGAAAATAATTAAAACCAAAATGATCCTTGTTTCGATATTTGATAACATTCAAATATGAAAAACATGAAATCCCCAACTCTCTCCATGGGTCCTTGAGTTGCTTAGAATTTCGAGGATCGCAAAGCAAAAAAATGCAGAAAAAATATGATATGCATGAATGATCTATGTATAACATTCCAAATTGAAAATTTGGGATGTTACGATAAAGATCTTCGTAGAATATGTAGGAGCCAATATGAGCATCCAGGTTCCACTATTGTTTATTGACCGGAGAAGTGTCTCGGTCATGTCTACATAGTTCTCGAACCCGTAGGGTCCGCACGCTTAATATTCGATGACGATTTGTATTATGAGTTATGTGATGTGATTTGATGACCAAAGTTTGTTCGGAGTCCCGGATGACATCACGGACATGACGAGGAGTCTTGAAATGGTCAAGACGTAAATATCGATATATTGGAAGGCTATATTCGAACATCAGAAAGGTTCTGAGTGGTTCGGGTATTTTTCGGAGTACCGGAGAGTTATGGGAATTCGCTGGGGGAAAGTATTGGGCCTTCATGGGCCTTAGTGGAAAGGAGAGAAGGGCCACAGGGGGAGGTCGCGCGCCTCCCCTTGGGCTGGTCCGAATTGGACTAGGGAGGGACGGCGCCCCCCTCTTTCCTTCTCCCTCTCCTACTCCTTCCCTCTCTCCCCTCTTGGAAAAGGAAGGGGACTCCAACTAGGATTGGGAATCCTAGTTGGACTCCCCCTATAGGCGCACCCCTCCTAGGCCGGCCTCCTCTTCCCCCCTCCTTTATATACGTGGGCGGGGAACACCCAAAGGCTCTCCAAGATTTGTCTTAGTCGTGTGCGGTGCCCCCCCTCCACAGTTACACACCTCGGTCATATCGTCATAGTGCTTAGGCGAAGCCTTGGTCCGGTAACTTCATCATCACCGTCACCACGCCATCGTGCTGACGGAACTCTCCCTTGGCCTCAACTGGATCAAGAGTTCGAGGAACGTCACCGAGCTGAACGTGTGCTGATTGCGGAGGTGTCGTACGTTCGGTACTTGGACCGGTTGGATCGCGAAGACGTTCGACTACATCAACCGCGTTACTAAATGCTTCCGCTTTTGGTCTACGAGGGTACGTGGACAAACTCTCCCCGCTCATTGCTATGCTTCTCCTAGATAGATCTTGTGTGATCATAGGTAAAAAATTTGAAATGCTACATTCCCCAACATTTTGTTCCACTCTTGCCGCCGTAGTTTCCGTCATACCGGTGTTATGTTCCTTGATTTTGCGTCCCTAACACGATGAGGGGTATGGGACCCTCCTGACAGTTCGCTTTGAATAAAACTCTTCCAGCAAGGCCCAACATTGGTTTTACCATTTGCCTAATAACAACTAAAACTTGCATAGGGACTTGTCGGCCCCCGAGGTCCTTTAATCAACCCCGGGCCAGTGCTCCACATGAGTGTTGGTCCACCTACCTAGCAGTCGGCGGTGCCACCTTGGGGCAACTCGATGGTATTTTGGCTACCGTCCACTTTGCATAGACGGTGTTGTCCTGAGAACGAGATATGTGCGGCTCCTATCGGGGTATCGACGCACCGGGTAGCCTTGCTGGTTTTGTTTTACCATTGTAGAAATATCTTGTGCACCGGGATTCCGAGTCTGATCGGGTGTCCCGCGATGGAGGATTGTCTCCGTGGATCGTGAGCTTGTCATGGGCTAAGTTGGGACACCCCTGCAGGGTTTAAACTTTCGAGAGTTGTGCCCGCGGTTATGTGGTAGATGGGAATTTGTTAATATCTGGTTGTAGAAGACTTGAAGTAAACTCTTTTAAAATACACCAACCGTGTTTTGTAGCCGTGACTGTCTCTTTTCGGGGAAGTTCGAGAAGAGAACACGATTGGGTTATGTTTGAACGTAAGTAGTTCAGGATCACCTCTTGATCTTTTCTAGTTGGCGACCGTTTGCGTAGTTTCTCATCTTACTCTGGTATTCATAAGTTAGCCACCATACATTGCTTAGTCGTTGCTGCAACCTCATCACCTTACCCCTTCCTTACCCATTAAGCTTTGCTAGTCTTGATACCCATGGTAATGGGATTTGAGTCCTCATGGCTCACAGATTACTACACCAACAGTTGCAGGTACAGGTAATGCGATGATCATGACGCGAGAGTGATGTTTATTGTTTTGGAGTTCTTGTTCCGCTTCTTCTTCGTTCGAGGGATAGGTTCCTGGTCGGCAGCCTGGGCTAGCATGATGGATGTCGTATGAGTTTATGTTTGTGTTTCATCCATAGTCGGATATTGATCTTATGCATGATGGATTGATGTATTCTTGTGGTGAAAGTGTGTTATATCGACTAGAGGGGGTTGAATAGGCGATTTTTATGAAATTCTTCACTGAGGAATTTGCCGGTGAGGAAATTCCTTAGCGAAGAACTACTAGCAGCGGAATAAGTACTCAAAAGTAAACATAACAGAATACAAGCATAGTCATCATGATGAAATGAAGACAGACACAGAGTACATGAAGCGTAAGCACAAGATAACACAAGATGAAGACAAACAGACTGAAGAAATTGAACTGAGGAAATTGAGAAAGTCTTCAGTCAAAGTCTTCAAACACAGATATGAACAAACACACAACACAGTTATGAGGAAATGAACGAGTTCAGGGAATAGAACCAGTAAGCTTGGTGAAGACAATGATTTGGTAGACCAGTTCCAAATGTTGTCTCAGTTGTACATCTGGTTGGAGCGGCTGAGTATTTAAACTCGAGGACACATAGTCCCGGACACCCAGTCCAGAACACGCAGCTCAGGACACCCAGTCCTCACCGTATTCTCCTTGAACTAAGGTCACATAGACCTCATCCAATCAGTCGTGGTAAGTCTTCAGGTGACTTCCGAACCTTCACAAACTTGGTCACTCGGTGATCCACAATTCCTCTTGGATGCTCTAGACCATGACGCCTAACCGTCTGGAAGAAGCACAGTCTTCAAAGGTAACAAGCGTCGGATCCATGCAGGATCAATCTCTTCAGTGATGCTCAATCACTTGGGGTTTGTAGGTGTTTGGGTTTGGGTTTTTCCTCACTTGATGATTTTCGCTCAAAGTCCTCGGAGGATGGGTTGCTCTCAAATGACAAGTGTCAGTTTCTATCGGAGCAGCCAACCAGCTAGTGGTTGTAGGGGGCGGCTATTTATAGCCTAGGGAGCAGCCCGACATGATAAGACATAAATGCCCTTCAATGATATGACCGTTAGATGGAAAGATATTTTGGGACAGCTGGCGCATAGCACAACAACGGTCGGAATTGTGAGTAGCAAAATTCTCAGGGCTATCATGTTCCTCACTGTGTAGGAAATCCGCACTGGCGAATTCCTAACTCCTCAGTCAGAACAAATTCCTCAGAGACCAGAAGAACTTCGTCTCTGTCGCTGAAGAATATGACTGGACTGTATGAGATTTACATTGGCTTCATTCGAAGGGATTGGTAGGTGTAGGATTTTGAGTTGAGCATCACATGGAAATTTTTCCTTAGTATTTCCTCGACCCCCTTTAACAGTACGGTGTTTCCTATGACTCAAGAAAGAGAAAATGAAACTACGAAAACAAAAGTCTTCATGCTTCATGTTCCTCGAATGAATACCAAGTCTTCAAGGTCACACCAGTTTCTTCACTTTCAAAGTCTTCAGAAAGTCTTCAGAGATTCAAAGTCTTCAGTCGAAGAACTTCATTTTTAGGGGTCGACTTTCTCTGTAAATATCAAACTCCTCATTGACTTATAAACCTGTGTACACTCACAAACGCATTAGTCCCTTAACCTATAAGTATTCAATACACCAAAATCACTAAGGGGCACTAGGTGCACTTACAATCTCCCCTTTTTGGTGATTGATGACAATATAGGTTAAGTTTTCAACGGGGATAAACGTATGAAGTGTAAATACTGATATTGAGGAATTTGATTGCAAGATATAGAAGAACTCCCCCTGAAGATGTGCATAGTGAGGAATTTGCTTTTGAAGCAATGCACACTTGAAGAGTTGAATCATGGAGATCTCCCCCTATATCTTGTAATTCAAACACGCATTTGACATATAACAGTGAAGAATTTGAAATGCACGATGAAATATGGTGACTGATGTAATTCAGCATGCGTGCAATAATATTAACGAGGAATAAGCATGCAGAAAAACATCTCAAGAGTATCAGAGCACCATCGGGTTTAAGTTTACAACTCGATCCAATAAAGTCTCAGAAGAACGAGAGTTGTAACTTGAAAAAATGCCCATATAGAAAGACCCGCTTGAAGACTAACTCAAAATTCTCCCCCTTTGTCATCAAATGACCAAAAGAATCAAATATGAGGACTAACGCCCCTGAAGAATATCAAGTTGATGAAGGAGCGCCAGCGTTGTTGGGGTCGTTTGTCGTAGTAGGTGTAAGTGCATCTAGTGCCACCCCTAGTTGGTTTTGGAGTATTGACGACAAACCTAGTTGAGGGACTAATGTGTTTGTGAGAATTGCAGGATAACACAGGTAGAAGTCCCTCATTGATTCGGTTTTCCTACCAGAGATGACCCCTAAAAATGTATGAAGACATTGAAGTCAAAGGTGGTATGTGAAGACATTCACATTGAAGACTATGACAAGAGAAGACATCGCGTGAAGACTATGGAGCGCGAAGACTTAGCAGTTTCGTCGTTCTGTGTTTTTCTTTGTTGAGTCATAGGAACCACCGTACTGTTAAGTGGGGTCCAAGAGAACCAGTCAGAATGACTGAAGTGATGCTTAACCAAAATCCTATATCTTCAACTGAAGACTATGAGAGCAAATCTTGTCCAGAGTTGGATAAGTCAGCTTTGCTTGTAGCCCAAGTAAAGTTGTCGTGTGTGTTTGAAATCTGACCATTGGAACACGTGTCAGTTCCTTAGTGACCCAGGGTCATTTCGGACAAATCAGGTCAGGTTGCCTAGTGGCTATAAATAGCCCACCCCCTACAACCATAAATGGTTGGCTACTCAGAGTTAGAGTACGGCTTTTGTCGTTTGAGAGCAACCCACCTCGAAGCCTTTGAGAGAGAATTCCTTGCGAGGATAAAGCCCTAACCACCCAGAGCCAAAGAGTGTTAGGCATCACTTAAGTCTTCTTGTCTGTGTGATCTGAAGACTTATTACACTTGAGGACTGTGAATCCTCCAGCCGGTTAGGCGTCGCGTTCTGAGCATCCAAGAGTCATTGTGGATCGCCGGTGAACGAAGTCTATGAAGGTTTGGAAGTCTACCTTGAAGACTTACCAGAGTGATTGGGCGTGGACTGGGTGTCCTTGGCTCAAGGGGAATAAGGTGAAGACGAGGTCTTCTGAGTTGAATCTCAGCCTCCCTAACCAAACGTACAGTTGTCACAGCAACTGGAACTTGTCAAACAAATCATTGTCTTCAACGAGTCACTGGTTTCATCCTTCCCCTCCCTTTACTTACTGTTGGTCCTTGTGAAGTCATTGTACGATTGCATCACCATTTGGCTTCACTGAGTGATTACTTGTTCTGATTGGCTTCACAATATCTTCCTACCTGATCCTTACTGCCTAGCTGCTATTAGTCATTATGCTTTCACTTCATTGAATACTTGACTATGGTTTGCCTCTACCTTCCGCTGCATGGTAATAGGTTTATTTCTATCATTTGTCTTCGAAACTTACATGTTTTGAAGACTTTCATAAAATCGCCTATTCACCCCCCCCCTCTAGTCGATCACTATCACTTTCAATTGGTATCAGAGCAAGGTACTCCCTTGTTCTGTGTGATTCGGTTTAACCACCTGGAGTTTTAGCTATGTTGACTGCAGGGATAATTAAAGTCTCCGCTGCGTGCCCCGTCTTCAATGGAACTGAATATCCCTACTGGAAGAATAAGATGTGCATGCATCTTGAAGCCATTGATGTCGACCTATGGTATGTCGTCAAGAACGGCGTTCCCAAGGCTGGAGAAGGTGTCACTGCTGCTGATGTCAAGAAGTTCGTTCAACTGGACTCCACTGCCAAGAATATCATCTGTGGTCATCTGACCAAAGGACGGTATGGCCGCGTGAGTGCTCTGGAAACATCTAAGCTAGTCTGGGACTGGCTCTCCAAGGTCAACGAAGGCGTCTCAACCCAGAGAGATCAGAGAATCAGTGTCCTTCGCAACCTCTTCAACCGCTTCAAGAGAAATGACAATGAGAATGTCCAGCTCACGTTTGATCGACTCACTGACATCACAAATGAGCTTCAAGCCCTCGGCGCTACTGAGATCACCAAGCATGAAGTCGTCAAGACACTCCTGAGATCACTTGACAGTTCGTTTGACACCCTAGCCCCGATGATTCAAGAACGTCCTGATTTCAAGACACTCGATCCGTCTGACATACTTGAGAGGCTCAACTCACACGAGTTTCAGCTTTCTGAGAAAAGAGACATCTACGGTCCCAACTATGGGCGAACTCGTGCCTTGAAGGCAAAGGTTGTCTCCTCATCTGAAGAAGAATCTGACAACAGTTCTGATGATCCTGAAGACATTGGAAAGGAGCTTTCTATGCTTGTGAAGAAATTCCAAAAATTCACCAAGAAGAAAGGCTTCAGAAAGTCTTCACTATCAAGCTCAAGGAATGATGAAGCTTCTGCTCATGACTACAAGAAGAGAACATGTCACAAGTGCAAGAAACCTGGCCACTACATCTTTGAGTGTCAACAGTGGGACAATGAGAACAAGAAGAAGAAGAAGGGCAAGGAGTATGACTCTGACGACAAGAAGAAGAAGAAATACTCAAAGTCTTCTTCCAAGTCTTCCTCCAAGTCTTCATCACACAAGAAGAGCTCATCTGGCAAGGCACGTGCGTATGTTGGCAAGGAAATGGATTCTGAGGAGGAGTCCACTTCTGAGGAGGCGGAGGTGGAGTCTGAGGAGGAGTCCGATTCTGGCGTTGCGAGTCTGGCTACAGCATACGTTGCAAGTCCATCTTCAACACTGAAGACAATGACTTCGTCACCGACACCGATGCAAATGACAAGGACTACTCCGCTCCTTCCTACTGCTTCATGGCACGCGGTGCCAAGGTAAATACACGCACCACTCACTATCAAACATCTAGTGACGATGACTCTGATTGTGGTTCCAAACCCAGCTACAAAACACTTGCTAAAATTGCAACTGAACAACAGAAAGCTATGGAACACATTCAAAGACTGTTAGACAAAAGCGATGATCTGTTAGACGCTGAAATGACTCGATCTCAGTCCTTAATGAAGACATAAAAAATCTTCATGTTAAGTATGAGGAACTTGAAAGTCGTCATGAAACGCTCTCAACAACTCATGAAAGGCTTTCCTATGATTATCTTCAAAGGAAGCAAGATCTTGAGAAATTGAGAGCGGCTCATGAAGATCTTCAAAAGGAAAACGAGTCACTTCGCGCCGAACAGATCAGTTCAGCTCAGGAAGGATTTGAACCACCATGTCTTAAATGCATTGAGCGTGATAATGCTACTTCTGTTGCTGAATGTTCTACTGCTGCTACTATTGCAATATCTTAAATTGTTGATGTGGTAACTAACCCCTCTGCTGAGGATACCACTACTATTATTGATGAGAATGCTAGGTTGAAGACACTGCTTGAAACAGGAATGTACAAAAGTCTCAAAGGGCATCATACACTATGTGATGTCCTCAAAAGGCAGATCCTGAACCGAAACCCTAGGAAAGAGGGTGTTGGGTTCGAAAGGAAAATGAATGTTGATGGCTCTTACTGGAAACCTGAGCAGTACCCCAAAACCACATGGGTTGCTGCAAAGGAACCTTTAGTAGATCCATCCACCCTATCTGGCTTCACTTGTGCTAATCCCATTGTTATTGATGAATCCTTTGATGCAAACTATAAACTGTTTAAGAATCAGAATGGTGAAGTGTTTACCAGGTATATTGGTACTAACTGTAGGAATGGACTGCCTATGAAGAAGATCTAGGTGCCGAAAAGGTGTTTGGAGAATCTTCCTATGAATGTCATCATGACACCACAGGTGAAGAAGACAAACCCCGGACCACAGGCTTCATACGGTCCAAAGGCCTCATACAGATAGAGGACTCACCTGAGTTGCACTAACGCGAGAGGACTCACCTGAGTTGCACTAACGCGAATGTTTTGCAGGGAAACCATACTCAGGCCTGTGAATATGAGCGCGTTTCATCAAACCGCCATGTTCATAAGACCAAGAACTATTCTGCTTATTCTTATGAGTACTATTGTCCACCTGCAAGACTTTTTGCTAGGGATCCAAAGCCAAAGTTCTCAGATGCTGCACTTAGACTCATTGCTTTGAAGCCACCCTTGAAGATGTGGGTGGCTAAGAAAGCTTAACTCTCTTTTGCAGGGAAAGGTCTCCAGCCGAAAACCAAAATCGTCTAAAACTATTGCTGGGGACCTTAAACATCTTGTAGGGCGCAAGATCAAATGCCCAAATGGTATTATTATGAACTTTGTTCCTGAATTGCTTGCTACTTGCCCTATCAATCCTAATCTCGATCTAAGCTTTAATAATCCACTGGTTCATCAAATGTTTTTGCTTCACAATTCTCTTCGTGAAGCCTATCCCCCTAACTGCACTGTAGGGTACGACACCAGCAGCTTCAGAATGGATTATTGATAGTGGGTGTACCAATCACATGACTGGCAAGCGAAGCCTTCTCACGGACTCAACTTTACGTCCATCTGACAAAAGTCACATCACATTTGCTGATACTGGTAAAAGCAAGGTATTGGGTCTAGGTAGAGTTGCAATCTCAAATGATCAACACATGATAAAGTCATGCTTGTTGAATCCCTTGGTTTCAACTTAATGTCTGTCTCAATGCTTTGCGATTTAAACATGATTGTGATATTTGGAAAATATCGCTGCCTTGTCCTAATGGAATCTGACAAATCTCTAGTGTTTGAAGGGTATCGGAAAGATGATTTGTACGTGGTAGATTTCTCAGCAGTACCACAACTTGCCGTATGTCTTCTAGCAAAAGCTTCTGAATGCTGGCTCTGGCATTGAAGCCTAGGGCATGCTGGCATGAGGAACCTCCACACCCTTGCAAGGAAGAAGCATGTCATAGGCATCGAGGGCGTCAAGTTCAAGAAGGATCACTTATGCGGTGCCTGTGAAGCAGGAAAGATGACGAGGGCCAAGCATCCCTTGAAGACAATCATGACAACGACTCAACCCTTCGAACTGCTCCACATGGATCTTTTCAGTCCCACTCATTACTCAACTCTTACTACTACTGCTTGTCTCTATGGCTTTGTCATTGTTGATGATTATTCAACATATACTTGGGTGCATATAATCCTCTATAAGACTGAAGTGCAGGATGTCTTCAGACGCTTCGCCAATCGAGCAATGAACAACTATGGCGCCAAGATAAAGCACATCAGAAGTGACAATGGCACTAAATTCAAGAACACTGGCCTAGATACATATCTTGGTACCTTAGGCATCACACATGAATTCTTAGCTCCGTACACGCCACAGCAGAATGGCGTCGTCGAACGCAAGAATAGAACACTTATTGAGATGGCCCGGACGATGCTTGATGAATACAAGACTCCAAGAAAATTCTGGCCGGAAGCCATTGATACTGCATGCCATATCATCAACCGTGTTTATCTTCACAAGCTTCTGAACAAGACATCCTATGAGCTCCTTACTGGCAAGAAGCCAAATGTCAGTTACTTCAGAGTATTTGGCGCTAGGTGCTGGATCAAGAATCCACATCACACCTCAAAATTTGCACCAAAAGCACATGAGGGTTTTATGCTTGGATATGGAAAGGATTCGCACTCCTACAGAGTCTTCAACCTTTTTCACTATAAAGTGGTTGAAACAGTGGATGTGCGGTTTGATGAGACGAACGGCTCACAAAGAGAGCACCTGCCAAATGTGCTAGATGAAGTTCCATCCGGTGAATCAATCAAACTTATGGGAACTGGAGAAATCATACCGTCTGAAGCTTAGCCTGAAGAGGAACTTATCATCTCCGCACCTAATCAACCTGAAGACAGTGCTCAGCCTGAAGACAATCCCTCTAACGATGACAATGATCAGCAAGAGCAAAATCTTCATCCTGTACATCCTCGTGTTGCAAATGAAGTACAGATTGAGAGAATAATTGATAGCATCAATGCACCTGGTCCACTCACTCGTTCAAGGGCAACACAGCTAGCAAATTTCTATGGGCACTTCGCATTCGTCTCAATATCTGAACCCAAGAAAGTTGAAGAAGCCCTCATGGAACCTAAATGGATTCAAGCTATGCAAGAAGAGCTTCAACAGTTTGAGCTGAATAATGTATGGGAACTGGTTAAGCGTCCTGATCCTCGCAAGCACAATATAATAGGCACCAAATGGATATATTGCAACAAGCAAGATGAGCATGGTCAAGTTGTCAGAAACAAAGCTCGTCTCGTTGCTCAAGGATACACTCAAGTTGAAGGGATTGACTTCGATGAAACATTTGCTCCTGTGGCTAGACTTGAAGCCATACGCATACTGCTAGCCTATGCAAATCATCATAACATTCTTCTGTATCAAATGGATGTGAAGAGCGCCTTTCTCAATGGCAAGATTGAAGAAGAAGTGTATGTTGCACAACCGCCTGGCTTTGAAGATCCAAAACATCCTGACATGGTGTACAAGCTCAACAAGGCACTGTATGGCCTCAAACAAGCCCCTCGGGCTTGGTATGACACACTCAAAGACTTCCTGAAGAGCAAAGGCTTCAAAAGTTTGGATATATGATGCAAGAGCAATATCAGATGTCCATGATGGGTGAGCTGAAGTTCTTCCTTGGTCTTCAAATACGTCAGCAACGCAACAGCATCTTCATATCTCAAGAGAAGTATCTCAAAGATTGCCTAAGGAAATTTGGTATGCAAGACTGCAAAGGCTTCACGACGCCAATGCCAGCCAAACATCATCTGGGCCCCGACGAAAATGGTAAAGAGTTCGATCAAAAGGTATACCGCTCCATGATTGGTTCTTTACTTTATCTATGTGCATCTAGGCCAGATATTATGCTTAGTGTTTGCATGTGTGCTCGATTCCAAGAAGCACCAAAGGAATTGCATCACTTAGCTGTGAAGCGAATTCTTCGATATTTGGCACCCCAACACTAGGATTATGGTATCCAAAGGGCTCGGAGTTTGATCTGGTTGGATTCTCGGATGTTGATTATGCTGGTGACAAGGTGGATCGCAAGTCTACATTAGGCACATGTCATTTTCTGGGACGATCACTTGTATGTTGGTCTTCAAAGAAGCAGAACTGTGTATCTCTCTCCACTACTGAATTTGAATACATTGCTGCTGGATCTTGCTGCGCTCAGCTTCTATGGATGAAGCAAACACTCAGAGACTATGGCATTCATCTGAAGCAAGTGCCACTCTACTGCGACAACGAAAGCGCCATCAAGATTGCCAACAACCCAGTTCAGCACTCAAAGATGAAGCACATTGAAATTCGTCATCACTTTCTCAGAGATCATGTTGTGAAGGAAGATATTGATATCATACACGTCAACACTGAAGAGCAATTGGCGGATATCTTCACCAAGCCCTTGGATTAGAAGAGATTTTGCAAGTTACGGTGTGAGCTAAATATCTTGGAATCCTCAAATGTCCTGTGATCAGGCACACATCCTAACACTTATGCATATTGATGACTTAGATGTGCAACACACGAAGTAAAGTATATCTTCAATCAATGAAGACATACATTCTAAGTGTGAATACATTAATGTGGAATTTGACTTCAGAGCGCCACGATAATTGTGCGCCGTGTCTGGGTCTAATACTTCCTATACGGTGGGTAACGCCACCACCAAATTCTTCTGTTTGAAGTGTTTCACCCATGCGTTGCATTTGCTATGTCTTCACATTTGGTTTGGCTTCAATCTCAACCTGTCTTCATGATTATCTTCACTATGTTGATTATATATATATACTAGTGTTCTGTCCTCTACAACATTCACTTATAGCTATGTCTTCTTGTTGAATCTTTTGAGCTAAGTGAATGTGATCGGACCCTAACCTCTCTATGCTTTCCATCTCAAACTCTATCTCTCAAAATCATATGCATTCTCTTGAAACTGTTGAATGTCTTCTCTGCGTCCTTGTCGGCAGAAGATACAGAGACAAACATTAAGTCCGCTTTCAATGCTAATTCCTTCACCTGAAACCCGGAGAAGTGGGAACGACCACCCAACAATCCAGGCGTGCATGGGAACGTGGAACAACCTCCGATATGTTGCATGATGGCCACGTGTCCTTCAGATGTGAATCGCTAGGGGCACCTGTGTAATAACACTGTGTCGTCCCTGTCCCTATAAATACACATCTCACCACAGTCATTATCCTTTCTTCCACTCTCGCACAAACCCTAGCGCCACCGCTAGCCCTCGACGACGCCGGCGACGAAGCTCTTAGCTGCCGCGACCTCTCTGATGTCGTCTTCACGCCGGCCGCGGACATCGTCTTCTCCGCCGTCGCCGTAGGTGTCCTCCGTCGCCAAGTTAGGGCACGGACAATCGAACTGCTCGGCCTCCTCTTCCACTCCATCTAGCAGTTCTTCGTGTGGTAAATATAACTTCCTATTCACGGCCCCTTTGATCCTATAGATTCATCACTTTCTGCCACAAGAAGTTTCTATTCACACAAGTTGGATCTATTTCATACTGCATCTCATAATATACCTAGTATGTTCACTTATGCTTCACAAAGTAGTTAGATTCCTCACTTGTATTGATCCATGGATTCGTACAAATCTGGAACCAACTCTTTATCTATGAGTGAATGTCTTCGCACGTTGAGGTCAATGTCTTCTAAACTGATTTATCTTCAAAATCTTCTGAGAATGCATATGACCTCTTCCCCTTCCCTCGCACCTTAATGTTGTCACAGGTACATGTCCATGGGAGAATCCCTTGGTTCTCATAGTCTGCATTCATTTGCAAAATTCTTATAGCATCATATAAATTCTCCTAAAGCCAGTTCCTGTTTATCCAGCAAGCGAAAGCCTTTGAAGCCTTTGAACGTGTTGAAGCCATTCAGTTTAAAGTTCATGGCTGCAGAGAAATCAGTAAGGAAGGGTGGCAGAATGCGTCGAGGTGAAACATCAAGAGATCTGCCTGATGACCTCTCAGAGCTGTACAAGACAGATCCAAAAGAGGATTACAATCAGCGCAAGACACGAATCCAATGGATTCGACGATATTGGGCAGAACAGTGGTTCAAGTACAGATTTGTGACCAAGGAATATGCTGAGAAGAATGCCATCAAGCGACCATGGGGAGACATCCTATACAGAAATCTTCAACCCAGGTCCAGAGATGAAGCCATTGAACAAGGCTTCTATCCCTGCATGGTCCGTGGACCACAACCTGCGGATGCTGACCCATCGTCATTGCTATGGTGTCGTGACGACAATCTGTTCAAGCGCAACTTCCAGTTTGCCTAGAATTCGGTGAAGCAGAACAAGAAGTCATTGGGACTAGACTTCAACCCTGGTCCCTCTGCTCCCCGTGCCGATGGCACCCGCGAAGCTGAACCCAATCTTGTTGGGCCCTTCTACAACCTGGAAGGTCTCATCACTCATATCATGGTTCAAGGGACAGCCGTGGATGAGCCTGCAGATGACGCTGAATCTAATGAAGCGCCTGCACCGCCGAAGCCAAAGAAACTGAAGCAGCCTAAAGCTTCAAACCCTGCCTCAGCACCAAAAATCTCACGGGCGAAGCCACTGGCTACTGCACCTCCTGAAGATAGTGTGCAGTCTGAAGATTTGTCACGCATCTCCAAGCCCTCGAAAGTAAAGATGCCTTTGCAACACACTAGACAAGAACTGACTGCTGCTGCTGTTATGCGCAACGACGCTATTGATCTGTCCAGCAATGAAGATCTTGCAGATGACGCTCTTGAGAAACTGATCAAGAGCAAAGAAGAAGCAGAAATCTTCAATGATTTGCCTCTCTTTGACGTGGCAATCATCCACAACTTCATTGATGAGTGGTTTGACACACCCAACCTCAGCTTTGATGATCTGCAACTTCCAATTGGCCTCAGTGTCGCCTTCCATGGCGCCATTGCTTCAGAGCTAGCTCTAGCTCAGCGCATTGTCGAACTGAAGCAAAAGATTGACTTTGAGAAAGCTCAGTTCAAGAAGCACATGGCCAAGCTCAGCGTGCAAGAGGTCAAAAACTTCAAGATCATGTTGCACGAGCTCAAAGAAGCCTTTCTCAAGAAGCGTGAAGAAGCTCAAGGTTCTTGTGAGCGCATGAAGAGCCTGGCTGACAAGTGTGTGCAAGCCTACAATGAGGCTGAGAAGCGCAAGGCTCTTGGTCGTCCTGGCATCGATCCCAGGATGGCTGCAAAGAAGAAAAAGAAGCCAGCTATGGCCGAACCCGAAGCCCCAAGGCAGGAAGCACATCCCATTGTCTTCCCAGCTAGCATGACCGACTCAAAGCCAAAGGTCAGGTCAACCGCTTCAGAACTGAAGAAGACGAGGAATGCTGAGGCTGAAGCGAGAAAGAGGAAACATCCTGAAGCCTCTGATGCTGCTCCCTCCAAGAAGAAGCGCAAGACCAAGAAGGATCGAGCTGCTCCCACAGAGCCCTTAGTTGTTGAACCTATCTCCATGGTTCGCCCTGCAGCTGAACATCAAGAGCGCCAACTGACTGTCCATGAGCCTGCTTCCACAGAGGCTCATGAAGCTGAAGACATTCTAGCAGTTGATCCCACCGCTGCTGAAGACATTGGTCACCATGACAATGGTGAAGATGATGTAGTCCTTCCTCAGATCGAGCACAACTTGGTATCATCGCCTGTGCTTACGCACAACGAACTCATCAGCATTGGTCGTCCTCTGACGCCAATTGCTCAGGATGCATCATGGGCTGATCACCCACAACAACAAGTCACACCACCCCGGCAAGAAGAAGAAGATGACTTTGAGGCCCAGCCAACTCCATCTCCAGAGGTGTCGCCAGCGTTACGCAGGCTTTGCAAAGGACCAAGGTCTCAAGTCCCTCTTTCGAGCTTTCAAGAAGGAGAAGTGCCCCACCAATGTGTTGCACGCCAAGTGTTTCTAGATGCCACTCCTACTGTGAATGTCTCCGAGTTTGAGGCTAAAGCTGCTGAAGACATTCCGGCTGCATCAGCCGACGACACACGAGAAGAAGAACATGTCCCTACTCCCCCATTACTAAAGAAGCTGTTCTCGAGGAGAACGTGTCTGTGCCCGACCCTCCAGCTCATCAAGTGGAGGTTGAGAATCTTGAGGCTGCCACCACCAACACAAATGAAGCCAATGATGTTGTCATGGCTGAAGCAAATGTGGAGCCTGCACCAACCAATGTGCCAGAAGTCAGTGAAGCCAATGATGCTACTGCTCCTATTCCTGCGCCTGCTGCTGGTCCTTAGTTTGACTATCACGTTGAGCACAGGCCTCAGGTACAGAAGCCAATGCCAAGGTTGCCCAGGTTTCCAGGTCCTGCATCAGCACCCGGATCCGTTAATGTCAGCGGCTTCAAAGCAGACAACACCTTCTTCAATAGTGCCAAGAACCCCTACTCAAGGGAAAGAATATCTTCTGATCGGTTCTGGAGCTATCCGTAGTGAAGTTATTACTCATGCATTCTGTACAATCAAGGTCGCATTTTCCCTCATATGCGTCTTGACACTGAAGCCATAACTGGTTTGCCTTGCTTGGAAGAAGCTCTGGATTGCTTCAGAGAGTCTGGATTGTTGCCTTTCGTCACCGACCAAGAGCACTGGAATGAAGAGTTGCTGCTTCAATTCTATGCCACTCTTCACATTCGTGGCTACAACAGAGATCCGAAGACTTGGGTCCTTGAGTGGATGACTGGCAATGTTCATCACGAAGCCAAAGCCTTTGATATCATTGAGCTCACTGGTCTGCCACTCCTGGAGATCTTTATGAACCTGGTTGTCAGCTTCACAGTGCAGCTATGGAGAGCATCTTTCAGAAGCCTGAACCAAACATGAGTCAGATGCTTAGCATGATGAAGCCTTTGCCTCCAGATGCTGCATATCCTAAGGAGTTCTTTGTTGAAGACCTTGAGTATCTGCCACGCACTATCTATCACATTATCAGGCGAACTCTCTGGCCCATCAAAGGACATTCTCCACATGCAAAGCTGGAAGGTGTAATGAAGACTTTGGTCTTTTATATTCTTCACAGCAAATGTTTCAATGCACAAGACTTCTTCATCCGTCAACTTGCTGCATCAGGATCTGATCTTTTTGGCTTGAAGTTTTACGCTTCATGGATAATGTGGCTGATCAAACTACACTCAGCTGTCTCATATCAGCCCTCTGCTCACAATCATCAGATCTTTCTGCCTGACGTTGATATGTCCATTGAAGACATCTATCCAGAGCCTGCCAAGGAGCCTCTTAGTCTTCAGAATGCTGAGCATCAATGTTTCTTTCAAAACATTGAAGGAGTTGAAGTAGTCACTCGTGTTTATCCTCTGGCTGGTACTACACGTGCACCTCATCGTGCCCTCACTGAAGCCACTGAAAGCACTATTGCCCAACGGCCCAAGAAGCGATCTCATGTTCTCAATGACCGAGAGCTTCTGGTTGCCCTTCATCAGAAACAGGATAGGCATCATGACTGGCTGAAGCGCCAAATGCAAAGCCTCTTGGTGGATGTCAACCGCATTTGCAATCTTGCCACCAAGAATGCCTTTGTTGCCCATGAAACCTGTCGGCATACATGGAAAGGGCTGACGCTTATGTGTTCTGAAGATGATCTTCAAGAGGATGGCTTCTCTGAACGTTTCAAGTTTGACTCCACACCTCCAAGAAGGACTGTGCTGCGATGAACTCCATCTCTTGAAGACTCTGAGTTCTCTTCCTCCGCGGCAACTGTGAATGCCAGAGTGATCGAGGACGAAAACGATGCCACTTCACCGCTCCCTACTTCTACACGCATCGACACTGCCCCGAGTTCGTCTGCACCGCCGAACAACACCAACGACCTTGCTGCTTCACCTACTCCTCATGGGAACGAGTAGATGCTCTATGTCTTCAAACCTTTTTGGTCCTTGCTGACAAAAGGGGGAGAAGCATATGAGTTTGATAGTCTTCAAGCGGGTCCATATGGGCGGTTACTTTATGTTTTGCCTAGTGTTTACAACTCTCGTTTTGATACATTTGGTTCTTTGAGTTGTAACACTTAAACTCGATGGTTGTCTGCTACTTATTTGCTATTCCGTGATGCGATGATAAATTCCGCATGTGCGACGATAAATTCCGCACTTAGATCATTTTGCAGACGTCCATTTTTCATTATGCATGTCATTATCTTCACATACTTTTCATGCATGATGAATTGTCATCATAAGTTGAAGAGGATCTCCACAAGTACAACCTGCCATGTGCATTTGCATTCCAAAAGCAAATTACTTATATGCACATCTTCAGGGGGAGCCCTTGCAACTTATGAAGACAATTCCCTATCCTTTACAATTTCACATATTATATTCCCCGTTGAAAACTTCAACTAGTTTGTCATCAATCACCAAAAAGGGGGAGATTGTAAGTGCATCTAGTGCCACCCCTAGTTGGTTTTGGAGTATTGACGACAAACCTAGTTGAGGGACTAATGTGTTTGTGAGAATTGCAGGATAACACAGGTAGAAGTCCCTCATTGATTCAGTTTTCCGACCAGAGATGACCCCTAAAAATGTATGAAGACATTGAAGTCAAAGGTGGTATGTGAAGACATTCACATTGAAGACTATGACAAGAGAAGACATCGCGTGAAGACTATGGAGCGCGAAGACTTAGCAGTTTCGTCGTTCTGTGTTTTTCTTTGTTGAGTCATAGGAACCACCGTACTGTTAAGTGGGGTCCAAGAGAACCAGTCAGAATGACTGAAGTGATGCTTAACCAAAATCCTATATCTTCAAGTGAAGACTATGAGAGCAAATCTTGTCCAGAGTTGGATAAGTCAGCTTTGCTTGTAGCCCAAGTAAAGTTGTCGTGTGTGTTTGAAATCTGACCGTTGGAACATGTGTCAGTTCCTTAGTGACCCAGGGTCATTTCGGACAAATCAGGTCGGGTTGCCTAGTGGCTATAAATAGCCCACCCCCTACAACCATAAATGGTTGGCTGCTCAGAGTTAGAGTACGGCTTTTGTCGTTTGAGAGCAACCCACCTCGAAGCTTTGGGAGAGAATTCCTTGCGAGGATAAAGCCCTAACCACCCAGAGCCAAAGAGCGTTAGGCATCACTTAAGTCTTCCTGTCTGTGTGATCTGAAGACTTATTACACTTGAGGACTGTGAATCCTCCAGCCGGTTAGGCGTCGCATTCTGAGCATCCAAGAGTCATTGTGGATCGCCGGTGAACGAAGTCTGTGAAGGTTTGGAAGTCTACCTTGAAGACTTACCAGAGTGATTGGGCGTGGACTGGGTGTCCTTAGCTCAAGGGGAATAAGGTGAAGACGAGGTCTTCTGAGTTGAATCCCAGCCTCCCTAACCAGACGTACAGTTGTCACAACAACTGGAACTGGTCAAACAAATCATTGTCTTCAACGAGTCACTGGTTTCATCCTTCCCCTCCCTTTACTTACTGTTGGTCCTTGTGAAGTCATTGTACGATTGCATCACCATTTGGCTTCACTGAGTGATTACTTGTTCTGATTGGCTTCACAATATCTTCCTACCTGATCCTTACTGCCTAGCTGCTATTAGTCATTGTGCTTTCACTTCATTGAATACTTGACTATGGTTTGCCTAGTCTAGTCTACCTTCCGCTGCATGGTAATAGGTTTATTTCTATCGTTTGTCTTTGAAACTTACATGTTTTGAAGACTTTCATAAAAATTGCCTATTCACCCCCCCTCTAGTCGATCACTAGCACTTTCAGTAGGGCCTGCCGTAGTGTCGTCCAAGTCTTTTATTTTCATCAGTGTCGCGCGATGAAGAATATGAGCTGGCCACTAAGGAAGGAACCTTAACCTTCTTGAATTTCTTCGGTGGAGGTGCAGACCAGTCAAAATCTTCCTTGAGACCCATTTTCTTCAGATTGTCTTCACCATACAGATGTGACAGAATGGCCCAGGTGCGACCGAACACTTCATGGAGGTAGTAATAGTTTTTCCTTCACTGCATTGTGTGTAGCAGTCATGTTGTCAAGAAATGAACCAAACTGACGCTTAACCCATTTATGATTTCGATCGACCTTCTGGTGAAGACTAAGCAGAAGCTCACGATCAGTCATCACACGAGGAGCAGTGGCTTGAGGAGTAGACTTGGGTGCATTGGCAGAGTCATCATTGGTGGAATAAGAGGCAGCTTTGCGAAACTGTCCATCCAATGGACGAATGCCTTCATCGATAACAGCTGGTGCCTTGCCCTTTTTATCAACTGAGGAATAGGTCTGCTTGAGGACTTCAATCGGGGGCAAGTAGCTGAGGTGATTATGAAAATCAGCTTTGTAGTTGAGTGAAGACCTTGTCCTGAGGAATCTCATAATCCAAGGTGCATAAGGCTTCAGCTCAAACGGAGGCAGTGCAACATTTGCCAGAGTCCTCATGAAGAAATCATGATAATTGACAGGAATGCCATGAACGATGTTGAATACCAGATTCTTCATGATGCCAACAATTTCCTCATCAGATGAGTCGTGGCCTTTGATAGGACTCATTGTCCTCGTAAGAATACGATAGACAGTTCTGGGCACATAAAGTAATTCCTTCACGAGGAATTTGGTTCGTGGGGCCTGACCTTGCTTCAAAGGTTTCATCAGAACCTGCATGTAGTGATTTGTAAGCTCAGGTTCACTGTAGATGCAACGAGCTTCTTCAAGGGGAGGATTGAGTGGTAAGGTACGAAGCAATTCAGAAGCTGGTGCAGTGTAGTGAGTGTTTTCAGACATCCAGTCCAGCACCCATGAATTCACATCTTCGGCATCTCCTGTGATGTGCAGCGTTGCATAAAATTAAAGAATCGGTTCTTCATTCCAATCGCAGATGTCAGAGCAAAAATTTAACAGTCCAGCGTCGTGAAGAACACTGAGGACTGGTGCGAAGCACGACAGAGATTCCATATCCACGTGAGGAATATGCTCATGGTAGAAGATTTTCTCTTTGTTGAACAGCACTGAGGAATAGAAATTGGCTTGACTAGCAGTCCAGCAACGCCTCTTTCTAATGTGAGCAGAGTTATAAGGGTTGTAGTCTTCGAAGAATACATGCTTGCCGAAGAAATCATCAGCCTTGAACTTTTGCTTGTGTGAGAATGGATCCTTTGGCTTGGGTAGAGGAGTGTCAGTGAGTTGCATCACGACCTCAGGAATCGCAATCTCAGGTTCTTCAGGCTGAGGAATTTCTGGTTCCTCTTTAGTGGCAGTCTGCGTCTTCAGATGTTCAGCAACAGCAGTTTCTTCAGCACTAGTGGTTGGAATTTCCTCATGTACAGATAAAGTGGGGTGAGTTTCTTCAGAGCCCATTTCAACAGTTTGTGCGGGGGACTGAGGTATTTGCTGCAACGGTGTGAACATTGGAGAGTTTGGATGCTGACTTTCCCAGAATTCATCACTCATCACGGGTGTGGAGCAGCCAACGTCCACATCTTCATCTTCCATTTCTTCAACGCCAACCTCTTCGGCTGTGAACTGAGGCATATGCGAGGAGATAATAGGTGTTGAAGGGATCGTATCCACTTCAATTTCTTCATCAATCTGCTCTGACGAAGCAGCAGAATGATTTTCTTCATCAGATTCGCTAGGGATCTCATATTCTTCTCCAAAAGGAACAAGGTCTTTTGATGGTATGGTTGAGATTGGAACAACATCAATGGGATTAGCAAATGAACTGATCAAAGGCTTCATCTTCTTCAGAGCTTAAGAATCTGAAGTAGCTGATGCTTTCCTTTTCTTCACTGTTGCATGCTCTGCAGCCTTGGTCTTCTTCACATCTGATGCAGATGGCAGGATCGTAGTTGGTGTTGGCGCAGGAGGAGCAGAGGAATCTAGTTGATTTTCTTCAGGCACAACTAATGTAGTTGCCCTGATTTTTGCAGTTTCTTCAGGCGCACCACTAGTGGATGCCCTGGCAATTTCTTCAGCGGCTGGAATGCAGTCATCAGTCCTGGAACTCACATTTTCTTCAGCAGTCTGATTTTCATCAGCGGTGCTGGCATGTTCTTCAGTCGGCTGAGCAGATGCTTCAGCCTGAGGAACTTCCTGTTGCGTTGGGGCAACAACATTGGAAGTGAAGTTATCCGCAAGTTTCACAAAATGAACCTTGGCTCCAAGCTAATCAGCATGGTATGCGTCAAATTCATCATTGAGTTTCTTGATCTCAGATTGAGTAGTGACAAGTTCTTCGGTTGTCATAGAGACAATGTTTTTCTTCAGATAGCGCTCCTTTTTGTACTGCGCTTTCTTGATCTGCCTGGCCTTCTCATATTTCCATTTTTCTTCTTGGATGAAATGGGTCAGCATGTGACTTTGGCCAGGAGTCAACTTGAAATCAGGCATGGGAGTGTTGGGGTCCTTGTGCCAAACATCAATGTATTCGAGGATCAACTTGGGATCCAAAACTAGTGGCACATCTGTTCCCTTGGCTCTAGCGGCCCTGACGGCACTTGGAAGGCGACTTGCTTCTTCTGAGGACTAGGGCGAGGATCTCGTCCAACAGTGGCCTTTGTCTTCAGTAGAGAGGGTCCCATTGAGGAATTTGGTGCAGCTGAGGAACTAGCTGAAGTTCCTGAAGCAATTGAGATGCCTGCAGTCCTTTGGCACGAGGAAAGATGCACAGGTGCAGAGGACTTTGTCAGAGCTGAGGATTTTGGAAGAGCAGGAGCAGCATGAGGAATTGGCCTTGAGGGCTTTGACGATTCTGGCCGTGAGGGCATTGCTGAGGAACTTGGCCTTGAGGGCACTGTTGATGAAGCACTTGGCTTGCGCGCAGGCTTCTTTGACATAGCCTTCTTCGGCTTTACAGCAGAGGCCTCAGTAGAGGCAGCAGCAGCAGCAGCAGAGTCTTCATTAAATTTCCTCACTGCTTCTCTGGCTTTCTTAGCCAACTTGGCTTGGCGCTTGGCCCATTCATCAGGATAGTCCTCACCACGCTTGAGGCTGGTGGGATCAGCTATTTGGCCAGGTGCCAATGGAGGTCTTGGGCATGGAGGATTGAGTGGGAATTTCTTCATGTATTTGGGAGTGACATATCTGTACTCCATTCACTCTCTAGCCCATCTCCTCTCTATCTTCTGAATGCGCACCTTGCGCTCATTCTTGCTTTCCTCAGGAGGTGTGCATTACCCAGCATATATTTCATCAGGGATCTCAAACACTGTATTGACCTCAGTCTTCTTTCCTCCTTTCTGTGGCTTCTTACCGTCAGCCATTTTCTTCTGTTGAGGAATTTGAACAATTGAATTCTCTGAAGAAGTATGCAACTTCTCTTCGAGGAACGCTGCAAATGAGTTAAGTTGATGAGAACCTAGTGATTCAGCAGCTGACATGAGTACCTGTGAACAGAGTATAGTTGCGAGGAATTTGGAGGTCATATGCGTTCTTAGAAGGTTTTTCAAAAAGGAACAAGTTTGAGGAATTTGACCAGATGAGTCTTGAAGAATTTCACTAAGCGTTCTTTGTCTTAGGTTCTAGAGTTGTATAGATAGAAGATCCACACAATTGAGGAATCTTGAAGAAAAATGATGCTTAGAGAAACGAATCAGGAACAGATGACTTGTGAGGTGTTCAGTGTGTGAAGATATGAATAAAAACACCTTTGAAGATTTTGTAGATAATAATTCGAATCAATGAGGGAAGTAAAAGTAAATTTTAATTACCCTGGATGAAGAACACGACGAACAGTGAAGTGGAGAGGTGAAGTTCGTCTGTGTAGATCTTCCACGCCCTAACTCGGTGGAGGAAGACGGCTACGGCGGCTGCGGAGTGAAGATTTTCGCAGCCGGCGCGAGTACGGGGGCGACGAGGTCGAGGCAGTGAAGCTCTTCCTCATCGGCGATGATGAAGTAGCAGCGGCGCTAAGGTTTGAGAAGTTCGAGCTGGAGAGAGGTCAAGCGGAGTAAAAGAAGTGAGGAAGGGAAAGAGGGGTATTTATAGCCACGTGGAAAAATTGTTCGCCCGAAGAAATTGGACGAACGTGCCCCTGACCCTTCTCATTCGCTTGACATGTGTCACCCACGTACTGAGAGGTGGAGATCATGTGCGATCATGGGTGAATGGATAAGTGTATCATGGGATGCGGAACGGTTTGAGCGACAAAGCCGAAAATTTAGATATGATAGGTTTTAAAGTTTTGTTTGCAATTTCTTCAGCTGACAAGGACAGAGTGAAGATTTTGAACGAGTTTCAAATAGAACGCACATGAAGAATTTGTGAATAGATTGGGTTGAGTATAGCATAGAGGGGAAGGGTCCAATCACATTCACTTAGTAGAAAAACCAACTTGAAGAATTAGCAATAAGTGAATGCTGTAGAGGACATAAACACACACATATATATAGCCAATGAAGAAAAACGACGGAAACAGTGAAGACAATGCAAAGTTGAAGAATATGAACAATTGAGGAATTTCAACTTCTGGTGGTGGCGTGACTCACCGTATAAGAATGATGATTTTAGACACCGCGTACAATTATCGTAGAGTTCTAAGGATCAAATTCTTCGTTAATTTCTTCACACTTAGAGTGTTATTCTTCATTGATTGAAGAAAAACGTTTCTTCATGTGTTGCACATCTAAGTCATCAATTGCATAAGTGTTAGGATGAGCGTCCTTTTCAAAGAACATTAGAAGATTCTAGGATATTTAGCTCACACCGCAACTTGCTAAATCTCTTCTCACCCAAGGGCTTTGTGAAGATATCGGCTAGCTGTTCTTCAGTTTTCACATGCTCAATAGAAATGTCGCCCTTCAACACATGATCACGAAGAAAATGATGACGAATTTGAATGTGCTTAGTCTTCGAGTGCTGAACTGGGTTGTGAGAAATCTTGATGGCACTCTCATTGTCACAGAAGAGAGGCACATTCTTCATGTTGACGCTGTAGTCCTTGAGAGTTTGCTTCATCCATAGCAATTGAGCACAGCAAGAACCAGTGGCAATGTACTCAGCTTCAGCGGTAGATAGTGATACGCAGTTCTGTTTCTTCGAGGACCAACAGACCAAAGATCGTCCGAGAAAATGACATGTACCAGATGTTGACTTGCGGTCCACACGATCACCAGCATAGTTAGAGTCAGAATATCCAATGAGATCAAAAGCCGAGCCCTTGGGGTACCATAATCCAAGTGTTGGTGTGTGAGCTAGATATCGAAGAATATGCTTCACAGCCTTATGGTGTGATTCCTTCGGTGTACCTTGAAATCGGGCACACATGCAAACACTAAGCATTATGTCTGGCCTAGATGCACATAAGTACAATAAAGAGCCAATCATGGAGTGGTATACCTTATGATCGAAGTCAATACCATTTTCATCAGTGCACAGATGGCCATTTGTGGGCATAGGAATTTTGACGCCTTTGCAATCTTGCATGCCGAATTTTCTCAGTACATCCTTGAGGTATTTCTCCTGAGATATGAATATGCCACTGCGTTGTTGACGAATTTGAAGACCTAAGAAGAATTTCAACTCTCCCATCATAGACATTTGATATTCTTCACTCATCATATAGGCAAATTCATCACTATAACGTTGGTCAGTACAGCCAAAGATAATATCATCAACATATATTTGGCACACAAACAATTCACCATCATAAGATTTAGTGAAAAGAGTAGGGTCGAGTGAACCGGGTTTGAAGCCTTTCTTCATGAAGAATTCCTTCAAGGTATCATACCACGCCCGTGGGGCCTGCTTGAGGCCATAGAGGGCCTTGTTGAGTCTGAAGACTTTGTCAGGATTCTTTGAATCTTCAAAACCTTGGGGTTGAGCAACATATACTTCTTCCTCAAGCTTACCATTGAGGAATGCACTTTTCACATCCATTTGATATAAAAGTGATATCATGATGGTTAGCATAAGCAAGTAATATGCGAATAGCCTCAAGTCTAGCAACAGGTGCAAAAGTTTCATTGAAATCAATTCCTTCAACGAGCCGTGCCTTATTCCTCACCACAAGGCCATTTTCATCTTACTTGTTGCGGTAGATCCACTTTGTGCTAATGATATTGTGCTTGCGAGGATCTGGACGTTTGACTAGTTCCCAGACATCGTTGAGCTCGAACTAATGTAATTCTTCTTGCATGGCCTGAATCCACTCAGGCTCCAGAAATGCTTCATCTACCTTAGTGGGCTCTGTGATAGAGACAAAAGCATAGTGCCCACAAAAGTTAGATAAATGTGAAGCTTTTGAGCGTGTGAGAGGACCTGGCGCTTTGATGTCATTGATGATCTTTTCAACTTGCACTTCTTTTGCAATGCGAGGATGAGCTGGTTGTCGTTGAAGAATTTGATCAACATTCTCTTTAGCACCATTTTCTTTAGTATTTTCTTCAGGTGCATTAGCTCGACGTTCTTCATGTTCTGGAATGAATTCTTCAGCAGATTCTTCAGTAGGAATGACATCCTCGGTAGCCTTGAACTTGATAGTTTCCTCAGGTGCTGGTTCATCTATCACAGTAGGTAGGCGCTCTCTTTGCGAGCCATTAGTTTCATCGAACCGCACATCTACAGTTTCAACAACCTTGTGAAGAACGTTGTTGAAGACTCTGTAGGTGTGCGAGTCCTTTCCGTAACCAAGCATAAAACTTTCATGTGCTTTCAGTGCAAATTTTGAGTTGTGATGAGGATCTCTAATCCAACATTTAGCACCGAAGACTTTGAAATAACTTACATTGGGTTTCTTATCAGTGAGGAGTTCATAGGTAGTCTTCTTGAAGAATTTGTGAAGATATACTCTATTGATGATGTGGCACGCAGTATCAATTGCCTCAATCCAGAACCGACGAGGCGTTTTGTATTCATCAAGCATAGTGCGAGCCATCTCAGCAAGAGTCCTGTTCTTGCGCTCCACGACGTCGTTTTGCTGAGGAGTGTAAGGAGCAGATAACTCATGAGTAATGCCAAGTTTGTTAAGATAGTCATCGAGACCAGAATTCTTGAACTCAGTGCCATTGTCACTTCTGATGTGCTTGATCTTCACACCAAAGTTGGTTGAAGCCCTCGAGGAAAATCGTTTGAAGACTTCCTGCACTTCATGTTTGTAAGTAACAAGGTGTACCCATGTATAACGAGAGTAATCATCAACAATAACAAAGCCATATTGAGATGCATCATTTGAAACAGCAGAATAATGATTAGGACCGAAGAGATCCATGTGAAGCAATTCAAATGGGCGAGTGGTGGTCATGATAGTCTTCGCTGGATGCTTGGCCTTTGTCATCTTCCCAGCTTCACAGGCTCCGCATAGGTGATCCTTGAGGAATTTGACATTCTCGATGCCAATGACATGCTTCTTCTTCGCAAGTGTGTGCAAATTCCTCATGCCCGCATGACCAAGTCGCCGATGCCAGAGCCAACCTTTTGAAGCTTTTGCAAGTAGACACACGGCTGGTTGTGGTCCTGTAGAGAAATCAACAATATACAGGTCTCCTCTCCTAAAGCCTTCGAAGACTTTGGAATTGTCAGCTTCCATAACCACAGCACAACGGTACTTGCCAAAGACAACAACCATATCAAGATCACAAAGCATTGAGACAGACATAAGGTTGTATCCTAAGGACTCAACAAGCATGACTTTGTCCATGTGTCGATCCTTTGTGATCACAACCTTACCTAGACCCAATACCTGACTTTTGCCTTTGTCGGCAAAGATGATATGCTTCAGATGCGACGGAGATAATGGAGCATCCATCAATAGATTCTTGTCACCAGTCATGTGATTAGTACATCCACTATCGAGGACCCACTCAGTGGCTTTGGGTTGATCATCCTGCAGATGAATTAGTGCAGCTTACAAACTCATATTCTTCATCAGTGAAGAATATGACATCAATTCATCAGATCAATTTCATCAAGCAAAAGAACAGATAAAGCAATATGAGGACGTGAGAAATGAAGGTTCATTTCTTCATGATTAGCCTGCGTCCTATCAGGCATGCTCAGGTCTCCAGCAAATTCTTCAGACGATTACGTACGTGTAGAGACCTGATCCTGCAGAAGAGATTAGTTCTTTTTCTTCACCACCCACATCTGAAGGGGTGGCAAAGAGTTCATCATTCTGCGAGCTCCATACGAGAAGGATGGCATAGAATCCAGTCCATTTCGTTTCACATAAGAGGGGTTAGAGTAAGCATAAGAGTAAGCAGAGAAATTCTTCAAGGACTTATGGACATAATGATTTGAAGAATAATGCACATATCCATAATCCTTAGATCTTCCCTGCGAAACAGACGGGTTAGCATGATGATGTTCATATGAGGACTTTGATCCTTTTGAGGAGTATGATCCATGTGAGGAGTTTTGGTCCATATGAGGACTTGGATCCATATGAAGAATTTGGTTCATATGAAGAATTTGATCTGGGGTTCCTATTCTTCACAGGTGGCGTCATGATGACATTCACCTGAAGATTTTCAAGGCATCTTTTGGGAACCCAGATTTTCTTCATAGGGGAACCGTTCCTGCAGTTAGTGCCAACATATCTAGCAAATACTTCACCATTCTGATTTTTGAACAGTTTATAGTTGGAGTCAAATGACTCATCATCAGAACGAGGAGATTCACATGCAAATCCAGATAAGTTAGATGGATCAACTGGAGGTCCCTTTGCAGCAACCCATGTAGTTTTGGGGTACTGCTCAGGCTTCCAATATGTACCATCAGCATTGAGTTTCCTCTCAAAGGCAATACCCTCTTTCCTAGGGTTTCTGTTGAGGATCTGCTTTTTAAGCACGTCACAAAGAGTCTGATGCCCTTTGAGGCTTTTGTACATGCCTGTCATGTACAATTCCTTCAGCCCTGCATCATCAGTGATACTAGCAATGTCCTCAGATGAGGAATTAGTGATAGCAGAGGCATGTGAAGAATTTGAAACATTAGCAGCATTTGAACATTCAGGTGAAGAATTAGCAGATTCACGTTCAATGCATTTCAAACAAGGAGGAACAAATTCTTCCTGAGAAGCGTTGATTTGTTGAGCAAGTAATGAATCGCGCTCCTTCTGAAGATCTTCATAACTCACTCTTAGCTTCTCAAGGTCTTGCTTTCTTTGAATAAATTCATAAGAAAGCTTCTCATGATCGGATAAGAGAGTGTTATGATGACCTTGAAGATTGTCAAACCTAGTCTGAAATCTCTGAAGATTTCCAATCAAGGCTTTAGTGTGATCCATTTCTTCACCCAACATATCATCACCTTTGTCTAGCATGTTTTGAACCTTTTCAAGAGCCCTTTATTGTTTTACAGCAATCTTAGCAAGTTAGAATAGCTGGGCTTAAGGTTTTCATCAGATTCATGCTCACTGGATTCAGAGGAGGTATATTTGAGTACCTTGACACCCTTTTCCATGAAGCAATAGGTGGGAGCGTAGTCATCATTGCCTTCATCAGCCTTGTTGGTGAGGTCATTTTCTTCAGTGTTGAAGATAGACTTGCTGACGAATGCAGTAGCGAGAGCTAGGCTCACCACTCCGGATTCGGACTCCTCAGATGTCTCCTCTTCCTCATTTTCTTCAGATTCAGCCTCAGAGTCCATTTCCTTGCCAATGAATGCCCTAGCCTTCTTGGAGCTGTTCTTCTTGTGATATGAAGACTTTGAGGATTTTGATGATGAAGATTTTGTGGATTTCTTCTTTTTCTTCGCATCATCAGAACTGTAATCCTTGTATTTCTTCTTCTTTGATTCCTTTTCCCACTAAGGACAATCTTGAATGTAATGTCCAGGTTTCTTGCACTTGTGATAGAGCCTCCTCTTGTAGTCACTGGATGAGGAATCATTGCTCCTTGAGGGTCTTCCAAGGCAACCACGTCTTGAGAACTTTTGGAACTTCTTCACGAGCAGAGCCAGATCATGGCTTAGTTCTTCAGGATCACCAAGGCTGCTACCAGAGTCTTCATCTTCGGACTCAGATACTGCCTTGGCCTTCAGTGCGCATGATCTGCCATAGCTCGAACCATAGAGATCTCTTTTTTCAGCAAGTTGGAACTCATGAGTATTTAGCCTCTCGAGAATATCAGCGGGATCAAGTGACTTGTAATCAGCACGTTCTTGTATCATCAATGCCAGAGTGTCAAATGAGGAATCAAGCGATCTCAGCAATTTCTTCACCACCTCATGGTCGGTGATGTCAGTGGCACCAAGTGCTTGAAGCTCATTTGAGATGTCAGTGAGGCGATCGAAGGTTTGTTGAACATTTTCATTGTCGAGTCTTTTGAAGCGATTGAAGAGATTGCGAAGAACATCAACTCGAGAGTCACGCTGTGTTGAGACTCCTTCATTCACTTTGGACAACCTGTCCCAGATAAGCTTCGCTGTCTCCAAAGCACTCACTCTGCCATACTGTCCTTTGCTCAGATGGCCACATATGATATTCTTCGCTTGAGAGTCGAGTTGCTTGAATCTCTTCACATCAGCAACATTCAGAGAAGGTGTGACTGAGGGAACACCATTTTCCACAACATACCAGAGATCGTTATCAATTGCCTCAAGATGCATTCGCATCTTATTCTTCCAATAGGGGTAGTCCGTCCCATCGAAGGTAGGACACCCAGCAGAGACCTTGATCATACCTGCGGTCGACATAACTAAAACTCCAGGCGGTTAAACCAAAATCACACAGAACAAGGGAGTACCTTGCTCTGATACCAATTGAAAGTGCGTTATATCGACTAGAGGGGGGTGAATAGGCGATTTTTATGAAATTCTTCACTGAGGAATTTGCCGGTGAGGAAATTCCTTAGCGAAGAACTACTAGCAGCGGAATAAGTACTCAAAAGTAAACATAACAGAATACAAGCATAGTCATCATGATGAAATGAAGACAGGCACAAAGTACAGGAAGCGTAAGCACAGGATAACACAGGATGAAGACAAACAGACTGAAGAAATTGAACTGAGGAAATTGAGAAGTCTTCAGTCAAAGTCTTCAAACACAGATATGAACAAACACACAACACAGTTATGAGGAAATGAACGAGTTGAGGGAATAGAACCAGTAAGCTTGGTGAAGACAATGGTTTGGTAGACCAGTTCCAACTGCTGTCTCAGTTGTACGTCTGGTTGGAGCGGCTGAGTATTTAAACTTGAGGACACACAGTCCCGGACACCCAGTCCTGAACACGCAGCTCAGGACACCCAGTCCTCACCGTATTCTCCTTGAACTAAGGTCACACAGACCTCGTCCAATCACTCGTGGTAAGTCTTCAGGTGACTTCCGAACCTTCACAAACTTGGTCACTCGGCGATCCACAATTCCTCTTGGATGCTCTAGACCATGACGCCTAACCGTCTGGAAGAAGCACAGTCTTCAAAGGTAACAAGCGTCGGATCCACGCAGGATCAATCTCTTCAGTGATGCTCAATCACTTGGGGTTTGTAGGTGTTTGGGTTTGGGTTTTTCCTCACTTGATCATTTTCGCTCAAAGTCCTCGGAGGATGGGTTGCTCTCAAATGACAAGTGTCAGTTTCTCTCGGAGCAGCCAACCAGCTAGTGGTTGTAGGGGGCGGCAATTTATAGCCTAGGGAGCAGCCCGACATGATAAGACATAAATGCCCTTCAATGATATGACCGTTAGATGGATAGATATTTTGGGACAGCTGGCGCATAGCACAACAACGGTCGGAATTTTGAGTAGCAAAATTCTCAGGGCTATCATGTTCCTCACTGTGTAGGAAATCCGCACTGGCGAATTCCTAACTCCTCAGTCAGAACAAATTCCTCAGAGACCAGAAGAACTTCGTCTCTGTCGCTGAAGAATATGACTGGACTGTATGAGATTTCCAATGGCTTCACTCGAAGGGATTGGTAGGTGTAGGATTTTGAGTTGAGCATCACATGAAAATTTTTCCTTAGTATTTCCTCGACCCCCTTTAACAGTACGATGTTTCCTATGACTCAAGAAAGAGAAAATGAAACTACGAAAACAAAAGTCTTCACGCTTCATGTTCCTCGAATGAATACCAAGTCTTCAAGGTCACACCAATTTCTTCACTTTCAAAGTCTTCAGAAAGTCTTCAGAGATTCAAAGTCTTCAGTCGAAGAATTTCATTTTTAGGGGTCGACTTTCTCTGTAAATATCAAACTCCTCATTGACTTATAGACCTGTGTACACGCACAAACGCATTAGTCCCTTAACCTATAAGTCTTCAATACACCAAAATCACTAAGGGGCACTAGATGCACTTACATGTGGTATTTGTATGCCTTGTATGTATCCCCATCTATTATATAATGGTTTGATGTAATGATATCCACCTTGCAAAAGCGTGTCAATATGCGGTTCTATCTTCGATGGGCCTTCGAGTCTCGTTAGGATAGTATCGCATATTGGGCGTGACAAGTATCTTGATGAATAGCAACTCAACCATACATTTAAATACGAAATCATCGGATGTTCAACAAGTTTTTTAAATTCATTGATCCCAAATGCAAATGAACAGTTTGTTTGTGCCAAAGACCTTGATATTTGTTCTCTCAAAAGCGGCCTTCATCTTAAACCTTATCTCCTTGAGCTTGAACCTATTCCTCGGCACATGCTTTTTAATAGTTATGCCATTGAGAACAATGCATTGACCTGGTCAACAAGTTGCAGCATTGAGCAGATCAATGAAATGACCAACACATAGAGCAACAGGAAGCAAAACTTACTAGCTCACGAGTGACATGTCCCTTGGCCACCTTCTTTCCACTTGTGCAATCACACCGCGATACCTGCTTGACGACCTTTTGAATGGTGTGCCATAGATGGAGTAGCAACCGCGTCGTGATCATGGATCACTTCCATGTTGTGGGGCATGTAGTTATTTTACTCGTTGAACCAAACATGCACGCTTTCACTTTGCCAAAAATGCTACATTTCGCTTCATTCCTTGAAACTCCACACCGTCGACCACGCCTCACACAACAATTCATTCTTCTTCACCGAGTACACAACCATTGTGTTTCCTTTAAAGTCAACAACAACAACACCAAAATATCCCACAAAGGCATTTGGCTGAACACCTGGTGAGCATGGCGTGCACCATGGATGATAGTGGCAGGTGCAGATTGAACCTGGGCTTTGGCAGAAACGGAGACGTAGGCAAAGGCGGGGCAGGCGCTGGCTGGAGCGGCGGAGGTCCTGGGTTCGGCAAGGCATGAGCGGCGGCGGTCTCCGAGTGTGCAGATACAAAGCACAGGGAAGAGATGGAGCGGGGGGAAAGGGCTTCGGGTGAGGTATTTTGGTGCCGGATTGTCCGAGTCCGACGTGACGGATGTCCGGACCCCGCAAACTTTCGCAGGTTTGGTGTTGGTTTGCGGGATTTCGAACGTCCGAACTCCCTCCAAACCTTCCTAAGTCGCATCCTTTTGATGACCGGCGTTGAATGGCAAAAAATGTTTTAACCCTCAGATCGGAACATTTTGCATATGATTTGATGTTCCACAGAGAAGATTTTCGGTCTGGACAAGTTAATATTAGTGATATGTTTTCTTAAAAAATCCAAATGATAAGTGCCACACATGTAGCACGAAGTAACACCGTTTGCGGTTTTTTACACTAATAAAGTTGCCATCCGAAAAAACAAAGCTAAAAAATTAAAAGTTGCTATGCTTCACAACTAAAATTGCCATCCTCTTATAACTAAACTTATCATCAAAAAACGTCAAAACAAAATTGCTTCGTGTCTCACGTGTAGCACTTGTAAAAAAAAAAGCAGTGTCAAGATCCTGATCCTGGTAGAAAAGGAGTGGTCGCGGCAAAGCAAATCAAGCATTTGCATCTCCCTTTTCTCGAAGCGCCCGCTCCGCTCCACTCCACTCGGCCGCTACTCCCTTCTTCCGCGATTCCCCCGCCCCCGCCTCTTCCCCCCTCCTGCTTTCGAAACTACTCCCTTCCGCCGAACTACCAGGGCGGGCTTGCGCGAGGGGGCGGAAGAAGCGCGCAAGCTTAGCACATGCGGACACCGTCGGGGCCCCGCCGCGAAGCTTGAAAGGTAAGGTTCCATCCCGGCGCGGCGTCGTGTCGGCAGCGAGTGCCGCGATCTGGTTCCGGCGTGCGTATTTAGCAGGCCCCTAATCCGCTCGAATATTTGCTTCACCTAACCCATCGCATGCCCCCTACCTGCGAACGAGCCCGTCCCATGAACTCATGCTTGCTGATTGCGCCGTGCTGGATGTGTCGAGCGTGCGAATTATGGAACCCTACAATATTTGCTGTGTGTTTGATTTGATCCGACCCTCGTATGTGGTGTATACGGAGTACAATGCGAGGGAGATAGACTTTTGAGTAGAGGACAAGTCATAGTACATGGTTATGGTTTAAACCTATTCTATCTCTAACTTAAACACAATATACTTGTAATAACATCGAGAAATCAGTATCGGCTTCTCTCACGTTCCCCTGCTGAACCTATCCGCACGCAGGTATAATTGGAAGGGGCATGGCTGGCGTGGAGGGGCAGCCGCCGCCTCAGATCAGCAGCATGTCCAACTCCAAGCTGCAGGACGGTGGCACCAAGCCGAATCTGGTCAAGGAGCACGTTCCGGGGAGCGAGCTCTGGACCGATGGGCTCATCTGCGCTTTTGAGCTCGTCAAGGGTCACAGGAAGCTGGTTCATCACAAATCGTTGCCAAAGATTGATCTCGCGCACATGAAGAACCAGGCAGCTAGGAATGGGCATCGCGTTGTGAGCCCGGCACCGAATGAGGGAGGTGTGCTGGAAATCCCCGGCCAGGTGGAGCTTGGCATCGATCCTTTTGCGGTCAAAGACAGGCCATCACATGCTGGAGATGTTCATGATCACAAGAGGGTGCCGATTGGATGGTCAAGGATTGCTGAGCTGAGCCAGAGGGTTCAATCAGATGCTAGCTGGGAGAATGAACATGTGCCGATAAGCGACAGCGAGGATGATTACACTGTAGCCGATGTTGCCGCTCCGTACTGGCTGCGTCCTGGGGGACCTACATGGTGGTTCCATGTCACCGCAGGCCATCCTTCCGTTGACGCATGGTTGGGTAGTGCTCACTGGATGCATCCAGCTATCAGAACTGCACTGAGAGATGAAAGCCGGCTGATAAGCGATCGGATGAAGTACCTTCTCTATGAGGTTATCTTTCTCATTCTCATTTGTGTATGCACATTTTCTGCCTGCAATTTTATGTTGATATAGCTATTCTTTGATATTTCTAATGAATTCAGGTTCAACATTTTATAACTAACTGTTAATTATTGTTTCTTATGGAATCTTTCCAAAATTAACTGATGGCCTACTATTGATTCTTAAGAGAGCACCCAACATGTCTTCACAATCTTTTGATCGCCTGTATTTTCCATGTGAAAATTATCTGATTGCTTCAGAGTTCAAACCCTGTTTGCATAATAAGTATCATGACAGCCACCTTTTCTCCTTGAATGTTGTGGTGACATATCAATCATGCGCTGGCCTAATTTGGTGGTTCAGTTCATACCAGCTGGAATATAACTCTAGAATTCATCCTAGATTTATCACTGTTCATGAGCTTTCACTGGTGCTACACCTCAGGAGAAAAGTAATGAACACTCAGAATACGTAAGACACCATTACAATCAAGATTGCATCGACTCCCATCTAGTATGCCCAATACCAATCTGCAAATAGCGCGTGGTCTGTGTTTAAAAAGTTGCCCCTTTGTTATAAAAGGAATGCAATGGTAACTCGAAGTCAAACAACTTGAGTGTTTGTTTTCATGGGTTTGCATTTTTGGTAGGTGTCTACTCATGAACTATGCATCTCTTCTTCTGATAATTGTGCATGAACAATCTGGGAAGTAGGAAATCTGAATGTTGTGGTTGAACTGTTCTACCTTTTTCTCTTTGCAAATTATAATGGCTGATGTCAGATAGTAGTTTGTCCAACTATATTGGTAACTGCTATTTTCAGTATGTTTTATCTACCTCATCACATGTTACAAATAAGAGAATTACTCTGATGATGATGATGTGTTCATTACTTCGATGTCTTGCATATGCTGTGTTCATATGATCTGGTTATCATATTTATCATATAAGTTTCTGTTTGCTATTCAGGTCCCAGTTAGAGTTGCGGGAGGACTGTTATTTGAGCTTCTTGGTCAATCAGTCGGGGATCCAAATCATGAAGAGGAAGACATACCCATTGTACTTAGATCGTGGCAGGCACAGAACTTTCTTTTAACTGCAATGCATGTGAAAGGTCCTTCAATCAATGTAAATGTTTTAGGAGTGACTGAAGTGCAGGTATCAACTAAAGTTTTTGTTTATTGCTGAAAAACTGAAGTTCAGCGGTTTAAATATCCTTCTTAAGATGCTTATGGAAATCTGTCCAGGAGTTGCTTATTTCTGGTGGAAGTCAAACACCCAGATCAGCTCATGAAGTGATAGCACATTTGGTCAGTCGTCTTTCACGATGGGATGACAGGTAATTTTAATATTTTATCATCACTTCCATTTTTCTAACTGTGTCGGGTTGTAGGATTCATCCTCATCGGTAAGCTCAGCTTCTTAGGATGCAGAGAAGTACGACTAGTTAATCGTCCTTGGAACTGCATAGTGCACAGTAGTTAATGTTCTTTAGAAATAGTAATGCTTGTGAGACTAATATTTTGCATACCATAGGATTGTGAAGGAAAGGCTTATACAAGGGGGCAAAAAAGAAATGTCGGGATTGGTTCTTCGTAGAGGCATGTATTTAGGAACTACATTTGAAATCTTAGAATATCATTTATTCAGGAACGGAGGGGGTAATTTTCTTATTCATCTTGGGTCTTCTGCAACTGTTATTATTATTATATATAATACCGCTGTTTACTCAAAATAATAGTACTCTAGAGGTGTGTAACTACTAACTTGTGTTTATGGTGTTCCCAGATTATTCCGTAAATATGTCTTTGGGGAAGCAGATGAAATTGAATTGAAGTTTGTGAATAGGTAAGAAAGCCCAACAAACATGTTTGAACTCCCAGAACATTTATCTGAATTGATGTCAGTGCCCTTATATGGAATGGTTTTATTGCATTATAAATTAACAACTGAAAATCAATTTACAGGAGAAATAGTGAAGATCTGAACCTAGTCAGCATCATATTGAATCAAGAAATCAGGAGGTTAGCAACACAGGTAATTATATTACCGAGTTTCCCTTTTCTATTACTTTTTCCTATCGTGAAAATAGTAATACTCGTCGAATATCTTCTCACCAATGTAGTGGAGTTGCTGTCGTGCCTGCACTATTTATAATATAACAGTTGGATCAGATAAATCCAAAACAGAAACAGGTTCTGGTTGGATACTGTTAGGAAATTTTAACATATGGTTAGCATATTTAACAGGATGAAGCTTTCACGCACACGTTCATGCATGCTATTCTCCATTTTCTGGTATTATGATCTGGAATGTATAAGGACATAACATGGCTGCTACAGGTGATCAGGGTTAAATGGTCACTGCATGCAAGGGAAGAGATCATACTTGAGCTTCTCCGACATTTAAGGGGAAGTGCCACAAGAATCATTTTAGAGAGAGAGAGGAAGTCTGCAAGGGAGATGTTGGAGGAGCAGGAAGCTGTCCGTGGCCGCTTGTTCACTATCCAGGATGTTATGCAGAGCACTGTTCGTGCATGGTTACAGGTACGCAAGTTCTGCGGCATGGCATTTTCAACAAAGTAGAGTTTAGCTATTCCTGTGCTCTTTCAGGTAGTTTTCATTAGCTTAGGCATTCCTTTGTTCTTGAGGTAGTTTTAAATTGAAACTGATACAGTGCCAAAAATTAACGTTCTACAGGACAGAAGCCTTCGTATCACCCACAACCTGGCTATTTTCGGCGGTGGTGGCATAGTTCTATCCATAATCACCGGTCTCTTTGGAATCAACGTGGATGGCATACCGGGAGCTCAGAATACTCCGTACGCTTTTGGGCTGTTTGCGGGGCTTCTCTTCTTCCTCGGGATCATCCTTGTTGGCGTTGGGTTGATGTACCTTGGGCTGACAAATCCAGTGACCAGTGAGAAGGTGAAGGTGAGGAAGCTGGAGCTCCAGCAGCTGGTATCGATGTTCCAGCATGAGGCGGAGCAGCATGGGAAGGTGAGGGAAGGCCTGAGCCGGCACGGCTTGTCGCCGAGTTCAGCTGCGGCTTCGGGCGATGAAGGCTACATCCTGATTTCCTGATCCTGCTAATGCCTCAAAACTCTGAAATAGTGTAAGCTTAGGCCACGCTGGGGAACCTGGTGTTTTGTCTTTGAGTAAAATCCCGGCTATCCCCATCCCCATGGGAAGTAAACTGATTCCTGTCCGACTGGTTCATGTGTCCTCAACAGGCGTATAGAAAATGATACACCTAACAGAGTATCTTGTGTGATGATTGTCACTGAGGAGTTGGTATAGAAATATATAGAGAGATGATCAATGCGATCTGAGTAACAGATTGGTTCTTTATTTGTGTGTGTGTGTGTGTGTGTGTGTGTGTGTGTGTGACTGGTGTTGCTAATGCCTAATGGTAATTCATTGTTGATGAGACTGATAGTGATAGGCCGGAACCTCCAGTCTGGTAATAGCCTGGGACGGTTGGTTGCCTCCGGTCTGAATTAAGTTTGTTATATATCCAGCGAGCCACCAGTTGGAGCGACCATTGTCAAGGCTCCAACGGCAGGTTGGAGCTTGCACGCCCTGTCGGGGACAGAGCAGCTAAGGATGGTGGCTGCCGGTAGCCAGCCCTACCTTTCTGTTTGTTTCAACCTCCTGTTTGAAAAAAAAAACTTTCTGTTTGTTTGTACCATAAAGTACTAGCAACTACTTTCCCTAAAAAAAAGTACGGGCATCTTCATTCCTAAGTACTCTCTCCGCAGCACTAACTTGATGCTATATCGAGGAACCAGTTTTTTTGGACGGAGGGGGTATAAATCTTTTTAGAGATTTCAATACGAACTACATACGGATGTATATATACATATTTTAGAGTGTAGATTTACTCATTTTGCTCTGTATGTAGTTTTATATTTGAAATCTCTAAAAATACCTATATTTAGGAACAGTGGGAGTACTTATCGACATAAGATTTGTGCACCTAAAAAGAGGTAGGAGCCTTGCTGAATGGTGCGTAGATTTGTGAATTCCAAAGAGTGCAAGTTGGACAAGTGCAGCAACTACTGCACCAATGATCAACGAATGGTCCATTAGAAAAAGGAGGGGGAAGCTGGCCAAGCTTGCAAAACAAGCAGACGCTGATCATTGGCACCCCGCAATCATGTGCACAAGCCAAAAATTATAGCCACCGAACGCAATGACCAAACAGATGTCTTTCAGTTTTCGCAATCAAAGGTGGAAGTTCCAACATGTGAAAAACGCAAATGATTGGCCACGGCCACTGACACCAGCTCATTCCCCACAACAGAGTAAGTGTACTGCAGGTGTTCCTGGGTTCTCCCATGGAAGATACACCCTGCACGCGCAATCGCATAGACACCTTTGGCCGCAAGTAAATAAGGCTTCTCACAAGGTACACCAACAGATTTATGCTTTCATTTCATGGTAGAACTGAAGACCCATACAAGGATTCTATACATCGGCAAACGCAATCCGGTATCTATATATATAGTCATGCATTTCAATCAAATCAGTTCCTCCTGGTAGCTCACTGAGACACTGACAATAACTCAAGACGAAGAGAGTGCTTGCTTCTATGCTCCCCTAGAAGAAGACTAGACAAAACACTAAAGCAAACGAGTTATAGGACTCATCCACAGAAAACAAACAGTAAGGCAACTCTTTCAGGGGAGCATAGAAGCAATCCTCGGAAACCACAAAAAGGAAAAAAAACACGGAAACAAGCAGCTTGCACCTAACTGAATTCAACAACCTCGGTATCTGCAAGCAAATTGCAAACCTGTTTCACTCACTCTACTCAAGTATTGAACATGTTTGATCAAATCAGCTGTCACTATCAAATAACTTAAGGTTTCCTATTTCTTTTGGGTTTGTTCACAACTGGAGCTTCAGACATCAGCACTGTTTGATAGCTCCTCTACTGACTGCTGCGACTCTAGATCGATGCTTCCCATCTGGCTGTGCTTCTTCTCATCCTGTTATTATTTTTTGACAAAAGAGGCATACAGTTAGTTATGTGGCAAGAGTAAAAGCTCTGAAATTCGGTGGTAAAGACAGAGAGAACACGGATAAGAAACCGACATACTTCTTGGTATGCTTTCTGGACCGCTTCAAGCATTTGGACAACATGGCTCATCTTCGGCCTCTTGTCGGCGTCAGGATCAACACACTTGAGGCCAACCAAAATTGCCCGCTTAAGGGCACGCTTAGGTGGTTTAACCTCAAGGCCTGGGTCCACAACCTCCTCTGCCCTCTTTGTGCTAACCATCATTTTAAGCCACTCCACAAGGTTTGACTGAAGCAACAGAAAAAATGAGGTGTAAGGACCTCTAAGAGAAAGGGCAATTAGATCAAATTGCTTGAAATGGGATAAGCTTTGCCTCTACCTCATCTGCAGGCTTACTGTAGTCAACTGGATCCCTAGCTGTAATGCATTCCAACAACACAACTCCAAAACTGTAAATATCACTCTTTTCATTCAGCATCCCACTATTCGCGTACTCAGGCGCGACATACCTATCATCAGCTCAAGAGGAAGATTAGGAGATGTGTTTCCAAAAGCACAGAAAAAATTAGCGGGGAAGGAGTAGAAAGAGAGCTATACCCATATGTTCCCATCACTCTTGTATTGATATGGCTTGCGTCGGAATCCAGAAGTTTCGCTAACCCAAAATCAGAAACCTTGCTGTTGAATTCGGTATCAATTAAGATATTACTTGACTTGATATCTCGGTGGACGACTTTGGGGTCTATTGCTTCGTGAAGGTATGCAAGCCTGAAAATCATGAACGAAAGTGCATTAGCATGTAGTACTAGTCAACAGTCTCATGTGAAATTTATCTGTTCATTTAACATGATATCAGGAGATGGTCGTAAAAGAGGTCCACATGCCAAACTTACGCTTTTGCTGTCCCAAGCAGAATCTTCGTACGGCTTTCCCAACTAAGGATACCATGTTGACCCATGGCCCCATGGAGCCATTGTTCTAGGTTGCCATTGTTTACATACTCATACACAAGCATCCTGCATGTGAGAAGAACTATGCTTTAGTTCGGAGTCGTTTATCTGGTAAGGAATAATAATCTTGAAACCAGATGACAGGAAAAACACAAACTAGCTAGGATTATCGCAAACGAAGGAACACAAACAATGTCCTTCTCATGGTATTAATTATCCATTTTTAATCACGATTCTTCAGAACAAGAAGTCTAGCGGAGATATGATGATGAACTTGCACAAGGTGGATGCATTATGCACACAAGCTAATTCTAGTAGCTTCTAGAATATTTCAAAATGAAAGCAAAATAAAGGGAAGAAATGTGTCACCTGTGTATCCCTTCAACGCAGTAGCCCAAAAGCCGCACCAGATTCTTATGCCGAACATGACCTATGGCTTCAACTTCAACTCTAAATTCCTTCTCTGCTTGCCCTCTGGAAACCCAACTAATAAATCTTAGTTCCAAGTTAATATCACAGTAAATTCAACAAGATAACATACACTTACACATTGTTTAGGATCTTCTTCACAGCCACCTCAGTCCCATTCATAAGCCGGCCTTTGTAGACAACTCCATAGCCGCCCTCCCCAAGGATATTACTCTTGGCAAACCGATTTGTCGCAAACTCCAGGTCCCTCAAGGTAAACCAGTGGCCCCAGCCCAAATGTGATAGCTCTGGCAGGCCAACCAGCGGCGAGGTTGATGTGAATCCATATGGTGAACTGCCTGCCCTCTTTGGACCTGAGCTGTTGTAATCCTCAGAGTATGAGCTTCCAGCCTTTTCTATGTTGTACACTGAGCTGCATTGGCTGAACGCGTCGACGTCGACAGATCTAGTCTCTGCCAAAGGTGGCACACTCTTCATCTGTGTGTATTTGTCATGAACTGGCATGAAGGCCACTTCGCTGCTGTCATTCGCACTCTGTGAGTCAACTCCTTTGTCAATGTTGATTTCCTTGGACACAATAGGGATTTCTGTTTGCGATGTAGTGTCGATTCCGTTCACCGCCTTGTTCTTCCTTCGGATGGAAAGCCACAGTACTATGATGAACAGGATTGCCATCAGGATTCCAATGCCAATGGCAATCAGAACCCATACTCTCAGGCTGAACACAGGTGTTGTCCGCGACAATGCCGCGGTGATGGAATTGTCGGATGACGACATGTTCTCTTCGGTTGGTCTGACGAACAAACGTATGGGATGTTTGCGAAATTCAGAGTCCTGTGCCGTTTGCCAGAGGAGTTTATTTTACAAACTTATCCTGACTGATTTATCTGTACCAAGAAAAAGGTGCATTAGCCAGCAGGGGAATCCAAGGTAGCACATGCACAAAACTACAAAAGTAAAGGGGTAAATTTGTCTCTGCAAGAAAAAAGGCGCCGCACATGATAGCACAATTCTTCCATCCTGGAGAAAGAAATTATCACTTGCATATTGATGGAGAAAAAGTTTGGAGCAAGCAAACCAATCAAACAGCAAGAGAACTCGTGATGAACTCTGGGTGGAGTCTGAACCGTGAATCCAACAACCGCGCATAAAAAGGTAAAAAAAACATCAAACGAAACACGCAGGGCGCTTGAAACAATCTAGACAACAATGTACTAGAATGGATTTCAGTTCCGGTCCAACACAACATGAATCGCAAGAACCAACACGATTCAGATGAACAAGTCAAATCTTTAGAGAGAGATAGAGAGAGAGAGAAAGAGAGAGAGAGAGAGGGAGAGGGAGATGCGGATGGGTTCGAGGAAGATCAACGGGTCGGGGAGAAGGAAGAATCAAGAAAGTACCTTGACAGGACGCCCAATCCAGCCCCATTGGACAGGGATTCCGTCAGCAGGTCCAGCTCCGCCCCCTCGGAAGTCAGAACTGGAGAAGCCCGGTGCTTGGTGGGCGCTGCTCCCGCTTGTGTGGAGTGGCGGAGAAATGCGGAGACGGGGGAAGAGCAAGTGACCTTTGCTTCTCGGCGAGAGAGAGGGAGCCGGAAAGACGAACACAGCACACACATGCACACATGAAGAGAGAGAGAGAGAGAGAGAGAGAGAGAGAGAGAGAGAGTAAAGGGGAAGCAAAGGGGAGGGGAGGAGGAGAAGAGGTTGCAGTGTTTGGAGTTAAAGGCGAGGAAAAAAGATGGAACCCATTAAAATGGAGGGGGTGGTTATTAAGGAAAATAAGAATGGGGGAAGGAGGGAATTAATGGTGGGTTTGGTTGAGGACTGCATGTGGCCATTGAGGCGAGAAGAGAAGATTACACAAGGCAAGTCAAACGTCCAGGGGCTCCCTCCGCTGGCTCCACTCATGGAAACGCCAATCCTATTGGGCAAATCAAAATCACATTTTGTTGAGATTAATTGACTACTTCCCTAGACCCTGTTTAGGATGCCATTTTTTTTAAACTCCACTGGAATTACGGCCTGTATTATTTCAAACTACCGAGGGTTGCACCAATCCTAAAGCGGCGTGGTTTAGAGGAGAATATTGTTGCGGGCGGCGCCTTTGCCCGGTTTATAGTTCTTAGTGCGTCACTTGGTCAAAAAAGATTTTTGTTTGAACCTCATCGGTTGCTTTGAGATATTGTGATAAAGGTCCATGACATATGGTGATACTTGGGTCTGTGGTCGATGAAACACCTGGATTTCTCTGGTTTCGTGTATATCGCTACCATGACGTATGGTTTTAATTGTCCTTCTATTAGATGAGTCAATGTGATTTGACCATCTATCGTTTATGGACGTAGAAAACACCCATCAAGTTGACGGATAATGTTGGATAGTGACGCATTCATCATCGGTTATATGTGTTATTGTGACATACGAGTTTATCTAATTCTTTCGATCGGTTAGACAAATATATTGGAACACTACAAAGCATCAATGTAAAAGATCGATTTCATCGGTTCGCTTTTTATTGTGTAGATAGATACATTGAGAGTAGGAATTTTTATGAGCGGCACCTTTGCCTAGTGTGCATCACTCAATGAGAAAATATGCTACCATGAGCTGTTGTGACGTAGGTGCATGGCAACATATTGGTAAAATCACACTTTAGGGATTAATTGACTACTTTCTTAGACCCTGGCTAGGATACTAATTTTAAAACTCCACTTTAATTATGCCTTGTATTGTGTCAAAGTACCGAGAATTGTACGAATCCTAAAGCAGCATGGTTTAGGGGTGTCGGGGATATATACCCCGTAGTATGACCCGGCTAGAGCTTGGCGACTCATTGGTGACCCGTCCGGAGCTTGGCGACTCACGGATGACCCGCCTGAGCCTGGCGACTCACGGATGACCCGCCCGAGCTTTATGCATCATTAGTGACCCGGCGAGCGGGTCAGACAGACGACAAAGACCTAATAGCCCATAAGGCGGCTCATGGGAAGGTCGACTCACATTATGGTGGGCCGACTTGAGAAGGAAGGCAAAAGGAATAATTCCCTTACAAGGGAAGCAAGACTAGGATTATACTTGTAATAAAATAGTCCTAATCCAATTAGGACTCCACATGTAATCCGCCCCTCCAACTTATATAAGGAGGGGCAGGGCATCCCAAGAAGGACAAGTGAAGATAGACAAGTCAACAGCTCCTAAGAAAGAGGTAGCAAAAGAGCACCCTTGTAATCGTGAGTATCACCATGATCAATATCAATAAAGCAGGATGTAGGCTTTTACCTTCACCGTGAGGGGCTAAACCAGGGTAAAACCTCGCGTCTCTCGATTCCGACCAACCCCTCTCAAGCTACTACCTAGTTGCGTTAGCCTCACGACTAAGTCGTCACACTAGGACATCTACCGTGACAAATCCATGACAAGGGGAGAAATTGTTATGGGCGGCGCCTTTGCTTGGTTTATAGTTCTTAGTGCGTCACTTGGTCAAAAGGTTTTTTGTTTGAACCTGATCAGTTGCCATAAGATATTGTGGCAAAGGTCCATGACGAATGGTGATACTTGGATCTATGTCGATGAAACACTTGGATTTCTCTGGTTTTCGTGTATATCGCTACCATGACGTATGGTTTTAATTGTCCTTCTATTAGACGAGTCAATAGAATTTGACCATCTATCGTTTATGGACATAGGGAACACCCATCAAGTTAACAAACAATGTTGGATATTAAAATATCTGCATCCATCAACGGTCATATGTGTTATTGTGGCATACGAATTTATGTAGTTCTTTTAATTGGTCCGACATATACATTTGAACACTACAAAGCATCAATGTAACAGATAGATTTCATCGAATCGTTTTTTATTGTATAGATAGATACATTGAGAGGAGGGATTTTTGTGAGCGGCATCTTTGCGTAGTATGGATCACTTAATGAGAAAATATGCTGCCATGAGTTCTTGTGACGTAGGTGCATAGCAACGTATCGGCAAAATCACACTTTGGGGATTAATTAACTACTTTCTTAGACCTTGGTTAGGATACTAATTTTGAAACTCCACTTTAATTATGGCTTGTATTGTGTCAAACTACCGAGAGTTGCATGAATCCTAAAGCAGCATGGTATAGGGGAGAAATTGTTAAGGGTGGCGCCTTTGCTTGGTTTATAGTTCTTAGTGTGTCACTCGGTCAAAAAGATTTTTGTTTGAACCTGATCGGTTGCCATGGATATTGTGGTAAAGGTCCATGACGTATGGCGATACTTGGATTTGTGGTCGATGAAACACTTCGATTTCTCCGGTTTTCATGTATATTGCTACCATGACGTTTGGTTTTAATTGTTCTTCTATTAGATGAATCAATAGGATTTGACTATCTATCGTTTATGGACGTAGGGAACACCCATCAAGTTGACATATAATGTTGGATATTAAAACATCTGCATTCATCAATGGTAATATGTGTTATTGTGGCATACAAGTTTATCTAGTTCTTTCGATCGGTTAGACATCTACATTTGAACACTACAAGGCATCAACATAACACATAGATTTCATCTGATCATCTTTTATTGTATAGATAGATACATCCTTGGTGTGCATCACTTAATTAGAAAAGTGTTGGGGAACATAGTAGAAAACAAAAATTTCGTCCTACGATCACGATCCCGGGAACACTACGAAGATGCATTAAGAGGTTTAGATCAGATCGTTACCAACAACGAGTTGCAGCGAAAGTAGGTGTAGATCGTTGATGAAGTCCCTCGAACTGTTCACAAAAGATCCTTCAAACCGAAGACCGAAAACACGGCCTCTCCATGGATTGCACGCGTACGAGGTTCACGATCCAGCAGCGATTCGCCGCCGTGAGCTAGAGGAGGGAGAAGAGAAACTCAGGGGGCTTCTCTATTATGAGGATTAGAGAAACTAGAACTAGATATAATCAAGATCAACTAGACAAAACTAGGTGAGAAACTTGTGTCTCAAAGGGGTCAAAAACCTCTAGTATATATAGGTGTAGGGGAGAGGGGAGGGGTGGCCGACTTGGGGAAGAGTTCTCCTTCCCTTGCATCGGCCCTAGGTCCAGCTCCACCTCCCAATTCGGCCTTAGGGCCCATTAACTCTCTCCTAATAGGCCTTTATGTATTTTCTTTAGCTCGTTGACTTTAAACAAATCCCCGGGACCTCACAATAATATTGTAGCCCTTTATAATTTATATTTAAGTCCATGGAAACAATTTCCACCTATATATTAATTCATGGTATTACCTGGTACTATCCGAAACACTTCCAGTAATCCCGAAGCGCTTCTGGTTTCTCTCAAAACTATTTATTTTATTCCCAAAACTATTAGGGTAATATTTTCTCATATTCCTAACTCCTATAGAACTCAAAAGATCGTAATCCCTTAAGCGCGTGACCCTGCAGGTTCGGTAAGGTATAGAAATGAACGAAAACACCTTTCGTTCAATGATCAATAACGAAACCGTGGACATCCATAGTGATACCTATACTTACACGAACGATATCGATTGAACCATTGGTTATCATATGTCATTCCCTTTACTTTATCACCTATGTCTTCTATTAGATATTGATTGACCAGCTTAGCGATACCTGCAACAATTTCTCCCCTAAACCAAGCAAAGGCGCCACGAACTATAAACCAAGCAAAGGCGCCACCTGCAACAATTTCTCCCCTTAACCCAAGGTGTATCACTAAGTTGGTTATCGATTGACCAACTAAATCACAAAACCCGAGGTGAGATATATTGGTATCCCCGCGAGTCATTCACATGCTCACTATACCTATCTCCTCGTTACCGGTTTTGTTCTTATTTCTGGTTGCCATGTTCTGGCATCCCTGTGACATAGTCACCTGTGTCTGGCCAGACGATGATGGATGTCATCACACTGAGAGGGCCCTAAGAATATCTCTCCATGGTCAGAGGAGTAAAAGCCAGTCTCGAGCTATCTAGTATCTCGTCATACGTTTTGGATGAACCCATAAGTTGCCGATATGATCACCCTGTTAAGGATGACTTTGGAACAACCCCAAGGAGCAATGTCCAGTATGGAGTGACTTGCTACTCTCATGGTCTAATGAATCATACATACATTAACTCTCGTGTTATGAACTAGAGACTCTGACCGATATAATTTCTTAAGTATAACAAACAACTCGCGTCAATTCAACACGAGAGTTCTACCAACATCGTGCTCTCAAATATTATTAGCATATGCCTTTGATCAGGAAAACAGAATCACCATTGTAACACTTGACTAGTCATAGAGTCAATACTAGGAATCAGGTTTACCATTTATGCTTCTACACGTGCTTATTTGTTTTCCTCTGAATCACATATTCAAGAACCATAACAGTTATAGCATAGAGTATAAACATTAACTACAAACTTGGAAATAAATAATACAAATATTATTGTCTCTAGGGCATATTTTCAACAAAAAGATGTTGCCACGAGTTGTTGTGACGTAGGTCTATAATGCTAATGCCCCACAAGTATAGGGGATCAATCGTAGTCCTTTCGATAAGTAAGAGTGTCGAACCCAACGAGGTGCAGAAGGAAATGACAACTGGTTTTCAACAAGGTATTTTCTACACGCACCAAAAGTAACAGTAACAAATAGTTTTGTAGTAGGATAATTCGTAGTAAGTAACTAGTAACAATGGTAATAAGGTGCAGCAAGGTGGCCCAAGCATTCTCTTATAATAAGAAAAGCGTTCCCGAGGACACATGGGAATTGTCGTCTAGTCACTTTCAACATGTTTAGTTGATTCACGTTCGTTACTTTGATAATTTGATATGTGGGTGGACCGGTGCTTTGGTGATGTTCTTACTTGAACAAGCAACCCACTTATGATTACCCCCTCGCAAGAATCCGCAACTACGAAAGAAAAAATTAAGATAAATCTAACCATAGCATGAAACATATGGATCCAAATTAGCCCCTTACGTAATAACACATAAACTATGGTTTAAGCTTCTGTCACTCTAGCAACCCATCATCTACTTATTACTCCACAATGCCTTCCCTTAGAGACAAGCATGGTGAAGTGTCATGTAGTCGATGTTCACATGACACCACTAAAGGAAGCAACATCATAAATATCATCAAAATATCGAATGAATATCAACATCACATGATTACTTATAACAAGACTTCTCCATGTCCTCAAGAACAAAAGTAACTACTCATAATTCATATTCATGTTCAAGATCAGAGGTTTATTGAATGTGCTTGAGGATCTGAACATATAATCTTCTACCAAATAAACTAACTAGCATCAACTACAAGATGTAATCAACACTAATAGCAACCCATAGGTATCAATCTGAGGTTTTGGGACAAAGATTGAATACAAGAGATGAACTAGGATTTGAGATGAGATGGTGCTGGTGCAGATGTTTATGAAGATTGGTCCTCCCATGATGAGAGGATCGTTGGTGATGCCGATGGCTTTGATTTCTCCCTCCCAGAGGAAGTGTCCCTGGTGGAATCGCTCCCCTGGAGAGCAAAAGTGCTCCTGCCCAGGTTCCGCCTCGAGATGACGGCGATTCATCCCAAAAGTCTTCTCCTTATTTTTCTAGGGAAAATGGCTTCATATAGCAGAAGATGGGCACTGAAGGCCTGCCAGGGGGCCCACAAGCTCATCGGGTGCGCCCCCTGAGATTGTCCCTCCTTGGTGGCCCCCCTCCTAGTATTTCTTCCACCAATTTTTTTATATATTCTAAAATAATTCTCTGTAAATTTTCAGGTCATTTGGAGTTGTGCAGAACAACTATCTCTGTTGTAGCCTTTTCCGGTCCAGAATTCCAGCTGCCGGCAATCTCCCTCTTCATGTGAAACTTGCAAAATAAGAGAGAAAAGACATAAAAAATACATCATAAGGTGAACTAATAATTCAAAACATAATAAATAATAGTAGGAAAACATGATGCAAAATGGACGTATCAAATGCATGGCAACATATTGGCAAAATCACGCTTTGGGATTAATTGTCTACTTTCTTAGACATGGTTATTTTACTAATTTTAAAACTCCATTTTAATTATGGCCCCTGTTATTTCAAACTACTAAGAATCGCACAAATCCTAAAGCATGGTTTAGGGGAGAACTTGTTACAGGTGGTGCCTTTGCTTGGTTTATAGTTCTTAGTGCGTCACTTGGTCAAAAATATTTTTGTTTGAACCTGATCGATTGGCATGAGATATTGTGGTAAAGGTCCATGGTGTATGGTGATACTTGGATCTATGGTGATGAAATACTTGGATTTTCTATTATTTTCGTGTGTATCTCTACCATGACGTATGGTTTTAATTGTTCTTCTATTAGATGAGCCAATACGATTTGACCATCCACAGTTAATGGATGTACGGACATCAATCAAGTTGATGAATAATGTTGGATATTAAAACATTTGCATTCATCATCAATCATATGTGTTATTTTGGCATATGAGTTTCTTTCGACCGGTCAGACATCTACATATGAACACTGTAAAGGATCAACGTAACAGATAGATTTCATCAGATCGCCTTTTATTGTATGGATAGATACATTTAGAGGAGGGATTTTTGTGAGCAGCGCCTTTGCCTGGTGTGCATCACTTAATGAGCAAAGATGTTTCCAAGAGCGGTTGTGACATAGGTCCATAACGCATGCCAACATATTGGCAAAATCACACTTTGGGATTAATTGACTACTTTCTTAGACCCTGGTTATGATACTAATTTAAAAACTCCACTTTAATTACGACCTCTGTTATTTCAAACTACCGAGAATTGCATGAATCCTAAAGTGACATGGTGTAGGGGAGAAATTGTTGCGGGTGGTGCCTTTGCTTGGTTTATAGTTCTTAGTGCGTCACTCAGTCAAATTGTTTTGTTTGAACCTGTTCGATTGCCATGAGATATTGCGGTAAAGGTCCATGATGTATGGTGATACTTGGATCTATGGTGATGAAATACTTGGATATTCTGTGATTTTCGTGTATATCGCTACCATGATGTATGGTTTTAATTGTTCTTCTATTAGATGAACCAATACGATTTGATAATATACTGTTAATGGACGTAGGGAACATCCATCAAGTTGACGAATAATGTTGGATATTAAAACATTTGCATTCATCATCAGTCATATGTGCTATTTTGGCATACAAGTTTCTTTCGACCGGTCAGGCATTTACATATGAACACTACAAAGGATTAATGTAACAGATAGATTTCATCAGATCGCCTTTTATTGTATGGATAGATACATTTAGAGGAGGGATTTTTTTGAGCGGCGCCTTTTCCTGGTGTGCATCACTTAATGAGCAAAGATGTTGCCAAGAGCTGTTGTGGCATAGATCCATAACGCATGGCAACTGGCAACATATTGGCAAAATCACACTTTGGGATTAATTGACTACTTTCTACTCTGGTTATGATACTAATTTTAAAACTCCACTTTAATTACGGCCTCTGTTATTTCAAACTACCGAGAATCGCACGAATCCTAAAGCGGGATGGTGTAGGGGAGAAATTGTTGTGGGTGGTGCCTTTGCTTGGTTTATAGTTCTTAGTGCGTCACTCGATCAAATTTTTTTTTTGAACCTGATCGGTTTCCATAAGATATTGTGGTAAAGGTCCATGACGTATGGTGATACTTGGATTTGTGGTCGATAAAACACTTGGATTTATTTGGTTTCTGTGTGTATCACTACCAGGAAGTATGGTTTTATATCGTCCTTATGCTAGATGGGTCACTAGGATTATACCATCTACTAAACGTAGGGAACATCCATCAAGTTCATGAACAATGTTGGATAGTGAAACATCTGCATTCCACATCTGTCATACATGTTAGTTTGACATACGCGTTTATCTAATTCTTTTGGTCGGTCAGACATGTACATTTGAACACTACGAGGCATCAATGTAACAAATAGATCTCATCGGATTACTTTTTAATGTGATAGATATATCTAGAGGAGGGATTTTTTCAATGCCTTTTCGTGGTGTGCATCACTTAATTAGAAAAGATGTTGCCATGAGCTATTGTAACGTAGATCGCATGAAAACATTTGGATCAGTTTGGTTTCCATGTGTCGCTGCATCGGTGTAAGGTTTTATACCCTGCCCCCTCTTTAAGATGACGAGTCAATAGGATTTGACAATCTACTATCGTTTATGGACACATAGAACATCCAATCTAGTTGACAAAACATTCAATCATCCCATGATGTTTGTCAACTAAAGACTCACATGAATATTTTTGGTTAGTGAAACATGTGGCATTCGTCATCAGACATATGTGTTATTGTTTCTTTGGGTTGGTCACACACATAGATTAACCACTGCAATGCATCAATGTAACATATATTATGACCTGCTTTTCCATAGACCATTTTATATGGAGACATACCCATATGATTCTTATGAGCGGTCCTATAAGCCCATAATGCATCATCAAGTTTCTGTAGTGACCCAACACATAGCAATACACATCATACTCACGCAGAACATGCAAGTATGTGCTGGTACAACATGGAATCACAACATAACTCTATGACTCAAAGGTATTTTATTTAAGAGGCCCTGAAGAGCCATACATAGTATGATATTACAAACATGGGTCTCATGACCCAACATACAACGTCATACAAGCAACAAGCAGAAGCATAAACCTGCCTGAGTACAAACAGCTGAAAATAAGGAAGGCTAGAAAATGTTTCTGTCTACAAGACCCTTCATAGGAACCAGACCTTTGTCTGGGATTCCCAAGGTAATTGTTGAAGCCTATGTGGAACTACCAGTGAGACTGGAGTCTCCTATGCAAAAACATAAATTAAGCAAATGTGAGTACAAATGTACTCAGGAAGACTTACATCAAAACTAACTACTTGTGCATTAGTATCAACAAGGGGGTTGTGGGGTTTAACTACAAAAAGCTAGCTTTGACTCGGTGGCTATCCTGTACTACGACTACCAGTAACTTCTTTGAGGTGAGAAAGCGAACACGAGTCCACATATTCACCATATCAATACACCACTATGGACCCGCTCCCGTCTCCTTACGAGAAGGCCATCCATAGCACTCATGCTTATCTTGCGCATTTTAGAGTATCCATTTTGACTTGTCTATGAACGATGTAAGCTTTCCAAGTAGTCCATATCCGAGGACGCGGATATTCGAATAGATCATTTTACCCTGCAGGGGGTGTACTTCTTCACACACGCTCTCACCACTTACCACCATATACACGTCATGTATCTCGACAACCTTCAAGCCGAAGCCCGGCGAGGGTGTCGGCCACAACCTGACTAACCACGCAAGACTCTAGTCTAGGTTTATCGCCTATCTAAGAACTGACCCACAATGGAAGTCACGCCGAAGTATCCATTATGGCCTCAAATGATGTGTACAGGGTTCCCAAGCCCACCAAACGGGTGACGCTTGGTACACCCGACCATGGTGCCTATCGTAACAAAGCCTACCCCTTTGGTCAGTGCTAAGTACGGCCCCCAGCACATCCTACAAACACCAAAAACTAGTTGCAACTCCTAGATAGAGATCAAGGTTATTAATAAGTCGAGAGAGCTTGGAGCGCCCGGAGCCCAATGTGTGGTAGTAACTGACTTGGATCACAAACACGAAACTCAGTTCCCGAGGATGGTCTCAAGGAGACAACCCACCATGTACTCCTACATGGCCTCTCATCGCTACCTTTACCAAATTGTGTTCACACACTTAGCCCTCAATAGTAGCCAATCCATCCCAGATGAATCATACCTGACACAACTCTAAGCAGAGCAGGCATAGCAAGCAAGCATGAATGACTAGGCACATCATGGCTCAAACAACTCCTACTCATGCTAGTGAGTTTTACTATTTACTGTGGCAAAGACTGGTGATGCAAATGAATTGGTTCAACTACCGAGAACAAGTAACAGTTGAATCATTGTTGTCCTAATGCAATAAAAGAGAGCAAGAGCGAGAGAGTGGGATTATATCGGAATGCTCAGGGGGTTTGCTTGCCTGACACTTTTGAGGATGATACTGCACTTCATCAGTGTCAATGGTCACTACATCGGAAACATTTGTTACCGAGAAGGAACAAACACCAGCAACAGAAAAGGAACACAATCAATGCAATGCAACAACCAAATGAATGGCATGTCATGTTAAGGTACTGAATTGACCTAATGCAGTAGTAAGCTGATACGTCTCCAACATATCTATATTTTTGATTGTTCCATGCTATTATATTATCTATTTTGGATGTTTTATATGCATTAATGTGCTATTTTATATTATTTTTAGGACTAACTTATTAACCTAGTGCCCAGTGCCAGTTGCTCTTTTTCCTTGTTTTTGCTTTTATAGAAAATCAGTACCAAACGGAGTCCAAACAGAATAAAACTTTACGATGATTTTTCTTGGACCATAAGAAACCTAGGAAGCTTTGGGAGGAGGCCAGAAGACCTACGAGGAGCCCACAAGCCTAGGGGCGCGCCCCTAGGCTTGTGGGCCCCTCAGAGACCTTATAACCCTAACTCCAGCACTATAAATTTCCAAATATTCCCCTTACGTCAGAGGGCACACAAAAAAAATACTTTTTCGCCGCCGCAAGCTTCTGTTCTCGTGAGATCCCATCTTGGGGCCTTTTCCGGCACTCCGCTAGAGGGGGATTCGATCACGAAGGGCCTCTACACCAACCTTGCTACCCTTCTGATGAAGTGTGAGTAGTTTACCACAGACCTATAGGTCCATAGCTAGTAGCTAGATGGCTTCTTCTCTCTCTTTAATCTTCAATACAATGTTCTCCTTGATGTTCTTGGAGATCTATTCGATGCAATCTTCTTTTGCGATGAGTTTCTTGAGATCCGATGAATTGTGGATTTATGATGAGATTATCTATGAATATTATTTAAGACTTCTCCGAAATATTTTATGCATGATTGAGATAGCTTTGTATTTCTCTCTGATCTATCGATTTGGTTTGGCCAACTAGATTGGTTTTTCTTGCAATGGGAGAGGTGCTTTGTGATGGGTTCAATCTTGCGGTGTCCTGACTTAGTGGCAGTAGGGGTAGCTAGGAACTTATTGTATTGTTGCCATTAATGATAAAAGGGTGGGGTTTATATCATATTGCTTGAGTTTATCCCTCTACATCATGTCATCTTGCCTAAGGCATTACTCTATTCTTATGAACCTAATACTCTAGATGCAGGCAGGAGTCGGTCGATGTGTGGAGTAATAGTAGTAGATGCAGAATTGTTTCAGTCTACTTGTCACAGACGTGATGCCTATATTCATGATCATTGCCTTAGATATCGTTATAACTTTACGCTTTTCTATCAATTGCTCAACACACTACAAAAAAGACACATCCGTGACATTTTGGGCTGAACGAAATTTTTTCTGTCATGCTTATGACACTTCTATGACGATAATTGTGACAAAACCCGGTATCATCATAGATGTGGTGGGCTCCTACTTCTATGACAAAAACTCATGATAGAAAATGGGCTTTTCGTCCTGGGCGGGCCGGAGACGCAGCTTCATGACATTCTTTGGGTCGTCCATGACGAAAAAAACCATGGTAGAAGCGAGGGCGAGGAAAATATCGGGAAGTTCCCGGTTACGGTGGGTGGTCAGGGGCCGAGCGATGCGCATTTCTCTCATACACGTACGCGCGTGGGTGCGAGGTGTTGGGCTCTAACTGAACCCGAGCGAGGCATTCGCCTAACTGAACCCGAGCGATTGCACTGTAGGCTGCGTGTTACTGAACCCGAGCGATCGATCGATGGCTGTTAACTGAACCTGATCAAGCGATTCCTTCGCTACTGCTGCTAAATGAAGCCGATCGATGCTGCCTCTGGATGAATAGTGAGCATTGTTGGGGGGGGGGGTTTGGATGAACAGTTCCCAGTGGGGGGTGGATGAATAGGACCCCGTGATATTGCCGCTGGATGAACAAGACCCAATCGATCAAGCCGGTTGGGGGTGGATGAACAGGACCCCGTGGAGGGCTGGATGAACAGGACCCCGTGGAGGGCAGGTTGAACAGTTGCCGGTGGAGGGCTGGATGAACAGTAGCCCGTGGAGGGGTGGTTGAACATGACCCCGTGGAGAGGGCTGGTTGAACAATAGCTGGGTGGAGGAGTGATGGAGGCTGGATGAATAGGAGCCCGTGGATGAACAGCCGCAGGTGGAGGCTGGAGGAGGTCGATGGTGGATGAACAGTAGCCCGTGGAGGCAGTCGATGGTGGAGATGAACAGTATCCCGTGGAGTCCCGTTTTGCGGTACACCACACCCCTCCCAATGAATAGGACCCCCGTTTCGACCATAGCGCTCCAACACAAGTCTGTTTCCTTCGTTTTGCAGTACGCCACACCCCTCCCGATCAAAAGGACACCGTTTCGACCATAGGAGGTCCAAGAGAAGTCTATTTCCTCCGTTTTGTGGTACACCAGACCCCTCTCGATGAACAGGATCCCGTTTTGACCGTGGCTGGTCGAACGCAAGGCCGTTTCCTCCGTTCTGCGGTACGCTAGGCCTCGTTTTGATCGGTTGTTCCGTCCAAGCCAGTTGTCTCCCGATGAACACGACGTATTCCGTTGCCTCCCGATGAACACGAGCATTCCGTTGCCTCCCCATGAACACGACGACGCGGTTTCTCCGTTCCGACCCAGCCATGTACACGAGCCCTGGCCGTATGTATGCGCGAGTAGGCGTTTGAGACCCCACCCGTATGTACGTATGTGGTCGTATTTACTTTCTTGCACTCTGGCCGCTGTACGTACGTGTACACGATATTAGCGAGACTGCAGGACATGCTACGTGCGCGCCTATACTATGGCACGTGCCCTTCCTTACACGGCCACGGTTCATCGCTGCAGCCTACAGACAGACCGATCGACCGGTATGTACGTACATGTTCGTGACTAGAATTACAACGCTACATACGCTTCGACCATGTGGGTCCCGAATGTCAGGCACTTCCTTGCATGCAAAGATGTAGCTGGTGGGTCCCAATAGTCAGGGGGAATGTTTTTTTCACGAAATACGGTGGCCCATCCGGTGGGTCCCTGCTGTCAGGTGGAGGAATCATTATTTTGCGCGAAATAAGGAGGCACTTCCTTGCTGCGGCTGTGGACCCAGCTGTCAGCCTCTCCATGTACAGTAATCTTCCAACGGAAGTCGTTCGTTGACCATATTGACCACGCATGCCGAGAGCACCAAGGCGGCAGACAACGGCGAGGCCTAGGAAGGGGACGATGCGGAGCCGGGGAAGACGCGACAGTGGATGCCTACGCGGAGAGGAGTACGAGGGTTCACTGGTTTGGCTGCGGTGTGAGGCTGCCGGCGCCGCAGGGCCTGACCAGCGATAGGAGTAGTAGGGGGCGGTGAGGCCTTTGTAGAAGCACAACCGGCCATGGGAGGCAAGAGCACGTGATGGTTTGGATGGCTGGAGCAAGAAAATCAGAGGTAGAAGAAGCAAGACGACCGTTGGATGTTAACAATCCAACGGTCACTGCCGATAGAATCATTTGTTGACTAAGTTGGCAAAGCCCTCCGTCCATGTCAACTTAGTAGGCCCGCAAGTCAGCCTCCCACTATGGTGGGTCCCAGCTAGCAGGGGGAGTATTCATTTTTTCTGCGTAATAAGGAGGCACTTTCTTGCGTGCGAAAGATATAGCTGGTGGGTCCGAGCTGTCAACGGGAGTATTCATTCTTTTTGGCGTAATAAGGAGGTACTTGCTTGTGTGTGGCCATGGACCATGTGGGTCCCAACTGTCAGCCTCTCCATGTACATCCCTCTTCTGATGTTGTCATCTGTTGACAACGTTGACCACGCCGTGCCGAGAACACCAACGCGATGGATGATGGCGAGACTCGGGAAGGGAATGACCTGGAGGCGGCAAAGCCACAACAGTGGAGGGATGTGGGTGAGTAGAGGGATGGCCTGACTAGCGGTGGGAGTAGTAGGGGGCGGTGAGGCCTCCGCGGCATCAGAACCGGCCATGGGAGGCAGGAGCACGCGGCACGACCGACGCTGATTTGGGCGACTGGAGCAAGAAGACCAGAGGTTGAAGAAGCACGACGGCCGTTGGATGGACATTGTATGGTCACTGCAGCTAGAAGCATTATTGACTAAGTTGACAAAGCCCTTGGTACGTGTCAACTTAGTAGGCCCACAGGCCAGCCTTCGAAATGGTGCACCCTAGATGTCAGGGGCAGGAATCATTTTTTGGGCGGCTGAAGCAAGAATATTCGAGATTGACGAAGAAGCACGACATCTGTTGGATGTACATCCAATGACCACTGCTGCTAGAACCGTGTGTTGACTATAAGTTGACAAAGCCTTGCATACGTATCAACTTAGTTTTTGTTTTTTAGGGGACGCGTCAACTTAGTAATCCCACAAGTGTGTAGCAGAGAACATAGCCCATTTGCGATTTGTAAGAATGTACAACCCATTTTTGAATTCTAATGGAATTTACTACAACTCATTTACAGTTTGTTAAAAGTACACCCCATTTTCTAGCTAGGACAATGATTAATAATTTCAACCAACCGCTCAAAATAGAATTCAATAATATTTCCCACATTTTGATGGGATCCGAAATATTTTTATGCTGAAATTTCTAGTCAGATTAAATATAATTTCAAAATAAATTTCTATTACATAAAAATCCAACGAAATATTATGCGCGCAACAAGTAATGAAATTAAAATTTTCAAATTCCAAAAATAATATATTTTTTAAACTAATTACGTGTTTGGTGCATTTTTTATAGTTACTACCCGGATTTTATAATTACATCCCATTTATTATTTCTTAAAGCCCATTTTCTTGTTAAGCCTAATGCATCTCACCTAGGAAAGATTTGCAGCCCAACGGGGCGGAGAATAACAAATTGACCCGAATATTGTGTACAACTGTCGGCCCAGTTGCATTGCTGGTGTTGAAAAAAGGCCCGTGTAGTAGAGTACAACCTTACATGGCTACTCAGCCCACATTCAGCAACGTCGGAAAAGCCCAAACAAGGCTTCTATACAACTTTTTGAAGTCACTGAGCTCAATTAATAATTTAAGAAAAAAGTTAGAGTATAGTGGAACCTAATTAAAAGCTGTCATGAGCGAAGAAATAATTCAACGGGTCCCACTTGTGCATGTGTGCATGTGTGTGTGTTTGTGTGTGTGTGTGAGAGAGAGGTAGAGATAGAGAGAGACCTGTCGGTCGATGCTCGTAAATACATCTTTCAGCCATATGCATTGATGACGCTAAGTAAAACTTATATAGTTGATACAATCATATAGAACATCATAGCACACTGAACTTGCATACAAATATTTCACGCAGGCGGCACAATCAGGGTGGAAGCAGTGGATCGCTACGGGTAGGGCTATGTTGAAACCAACAAACTCGTACATAACGGTTCATTGTCTTTATCAATGATGGGGAAATATCTTGAATGCGGTGCAAAGAAAATAGACAGACAACACAATATATAAGTTCTGCTAGAACATTAAGTTGACATACAACCCTTTCTAAAATAAGTTCAGGTAAAAAAATAGAACAGGTCACAATCAAATGTACTGGCACATTAGTGCTTCACACCCATAGCTCGGATTTAACTAGTATCTGAAAAGATTCAGTTGTTACCTCAAATTAGAGCACATCCAAGCAGCCAGCCTTGCCTCTTCTCCCAAAGAAGCAGTGGCCTCCGCCGCACGATGGAGTAGGCCCTATGCCATCCATCATTCCGAGCAACACGGGGAAAGTCTAACATTGACTCCTGTAATGGATGTCGTCGACGGACCCGGGCACCAGCGGTGGCGACATGACTTCGATTGATGGATTGGCCACTTCTTCGACATGCACGAACACTCGATACAGGTACATCCCTAACGTGGTCCGTGGAGGCCTTGGTGGCGACGAATAGTACAACCCCGGTTCCTGCACCGGTATCTCAACACCAATCACCTTCGGTATGGTGGACGACTTCTTCATCCATGCCATAACCGTCAGAGCCCAGCTGTCTGGAGGAATAAACATACTTACGAGCTCACCTCCAAGGTCGTTGATAAGCTCATTCATGGACTCGTTGTTCCAAGCACGTCGAGGCATGCCATGGAAGGTAAGCTTTGTTAAAAACTCAAGCTCAGAGGGCACCGAGCCCCATCCTGGGTGCCACCAATCAAAGCTCACCATCGCCATCGCAAAACAAACGCCGTGAAGATTTGAACACATGACTGCAGTCGAAAGTTGTCCGGAACCTGACAAAGAAATCATCCGGTGGCGGACAGACTTTGACGAGCAAGTCACTTATTTGGATGCTGCACGCAATGCCAAGAACTTTGACAAGGTCGTCCTACGAGATGGGAGGCCAATCATTGTTGATGGTTACTGAGGGAGTCCTGGATTAGGGGGTGTCCGCATGGCCGGACTATACCTTCAGCTGGACTCCTGGACTATGAAGATACATGATTGAAGACTTCGTCCCGTGTCCGGAAGGGACTTTCCTTGGCGTGGAAGGCAAGCTTGGCGGGATATGTAGATCTCCTACCATTGTAACCAACTTTGTGTAAGCCTAACCCTCTCCGGTGTCTATATAAACTGGAGGGTTTTAGTCCGTAGGACAACATACAGAACAACAATCATACCATAGGCTAGCTTCTAGGGTTTAGCCTCTCCGATCTCGTGGTAGATCTACTCTTGTACTACCCATATCACCAATATTAATCAAGCAGGACGTAGGGTTTTACCTCCATCAAGAGGGCCCGAACCTGGGTAAAACTTCGTGTCCCTTGCCTCTTGTTACCATCCGGCCTAGACGCATAGTTCGGGACCCCCTACCCGAGATCCACCGGTTTTGACACCGACATTGGTGCTTTCATTGAGAGTTCCTCTGTGTCGTCGCCATTAGGAAGGATGCCTCGCCCCGTCTTTAAAGACGGCACCGTTGCTAAGGGAGCTTTGGCTGTCGGCCAAACCCTCCGGCTAGGTGGTTTTCTTATGACCGCCTGTTCGGCTTCTGCGCCGATGATGACCTCTCGAGCCATCGAAAACAATCTTCATGTCAGCTTGGAACTCGCTGAGCAGTTAGATCCAATGGAGCTCTCCTCCATAAACGAGCTCTTGGATCGCATCGCCGCCCTGGGAGTCGCTACGGATTACGACCAGAATGGGCCTAAACCCGATCTGAGAGAGATTAACTCTCCCCAAGTCACCCATCATGTTGCCGTGGTAGAGGGACAGTGCGGCGACCCTTCATCTATCTTAAGGACTAGCTACGTCCGGATTCCCGATCCCTCCAAGCCGGATACCCGTGGAGGGGAGGATATCACTCAAGACCTGAACTTAGAGTCAGGCGACGGGCTGGATTCATTGGACAACATCCAGGAATCCAAATTTTCGAGTTCAGAAATTCCTTGGCCTCTGAGCCTCAGATTGGGTGAGGCTTCGGATTTAATTACACCCACCCACCCGAACATAAGCGATCTATCCCAAATCAGGCAAGAGCCCGATGAAACAGTACATCATTACTGGGCCAGATTCCTCCTGGTTAGGAACAGGATAAGGGACTGCCGTGAGGAAGACACAATCTCAATCTTCTGCAATAATTGCACGGACAAGGGAATCCTCAACGCCATAAGTCGCCGTGATATTACACGCTTCGCTAACTTAGCGTCCATTGTACGAAAGTACTATGCGATGGAAAGCGCCTGGAAAACTGAAATAAAATTTTGGGACGATCCAGCCCTGAATACAAACCCAGTCCGAAATAAAAGGGTGCATCATCGCCAGACACCCGGGTCAAACACCAAAAAGCAAAAACCCTCTACAGGGCATGGAACCGTACTGGAAGGATGGCATAATGGACCCTGTAAAATTCACAGTATAGAGGACGCCACACCAACTCACAGCCTTAGAGCATGTTGGATACTCTGGCAGGTGGCCAAAATTGGCGAAGATCTCCTAATTCCGGAGGCCACAGAAAGCCACCCTAGAGACACCAATACGGTACTAACAGTCTTCGAGACATTCGCATCAAATAATATGCGAAAAAGGACACTCCGCAGCCTTGCCGAAGTCTACCAAGTAGCAACAATAAACCCATGGAGTGACACGGCTATTACCTTTAACGCCAGTGATGAACCTAAATTCCGAACAGCCCGAGACCAGCCGCATTGGTCCTTAGTCCAATAGTGGACGACTTTTGTCTTACCAAGGTACTCATGGACGGCGGCAGTGGATTGAACCTCATTTATGAGGAAACCCTTCAAAAAATGGAAATAGACTGGAACCGCATTGAGCGAAGCAGCACAACCTTTAGAGGAATAATCCCCAGTCGGGAAGCACGCTGTACAGGAAAAATCATACTAGATGTGGTGTTCGGCACGCCGGATAATTACAGGTCCGAAGAGGTCACGTTCCATGTGGCTCCGTTCAGCAGCGGTTATCACGCTCTGCTAGGGCGGGAAGCGTTTACAATCTTCCAAGCAATACCCCATTACGGGTACATGAAGCTCAAGATGCCCGGGCCTAACGGGATCATCACTCTCGCTAGTGATCCGGACATAGCACTCCGCGCCGAAAACAAGACAGTCGCACTGGCCCTCGAGGCACTATCCAAAGCCCTAGCGGCTAAGGAACTGACTGCGCTGCGCTCCATGGTGAATAGGGATGATGTGGTACTCGACAAAAGATCCAAGTCCACCTCCTTTAAACCGGCGGACGAAATAGTCAAATTCCAGGTCCATCCAACGGACCCCAATAAAACAGCTTCCATCGGGGCACAGTTAAACCCTGATGTAGACGCCGCACTGCGAGAGTTCCTACAAGAGAACTAGGAAATTTTCGCCTGGCACCCTTCAGACATGCCAGGAATCCCACACAGGCTGGCCGAGCACAGCTTAAATATCCTAAAAGGATTCAAACCTGTCAAACAAGCTCTTCGGCGTTTTTCCGAACCTAAGAGACAGGCCATGGGAGAGGAGCTAGCAAACCTATTTGAGGCCGGATTCATCAGAGATATAAAACATTCGGACTGGCTAGCAAACCTGGTGATGGTACCAAAGAAGGACAAATCCTGGCGCCTGTGCGTTGATTTTAAAGACCTTAACAAGGCTTGCCCAAAAGATCCCTTCCCCCTCCCCCGCATCGATCAAATTATCGACGCTACCATAGGACACGATTTGTTGTGTTTCCTCGACGCATATTCCATCTACCATCAAATCAAGATGGCAGAATCAGACCAAGCCGCAACGGCATTTATCACACCATACGGCCCATTCTGCTTCAACACAATGCCCTTTGGGCTCAAAAATGCCGGCGCAACATATCAGCGCATGATTCAGACATGTCTGGCAAACCAGATCGGCAAAACAGTGGAGGCATATGTAGATGATGTGGTTGTCAAAACAAGACATGTCGAATCTCTAGTAGACGACTTGAGGCTCACATTTGATAACCTCCAAACATACGACATCAAGCTCAACCCGGAAAAATGCGTTTTCGACGTCCCAGCCGGAAAGCTCTTGGGCTTCATTGTATCCGGTAGAGGAATTGAAGCAAATCCAGCCAAGATCCGAGCTCTATCACAATTGGATATCCCAAAGGACCTCAAACAAATACAAAAGTTAACCGGATGCGTGGCGGCTCTAAGCCGCTTTATCTCCCGCTTGGGAGAAAAGGCCCTACCCCTTTACCGCCTCCTTCGGCGCATCGAACACTTCGAATGGACGAATGCAGCCACGGCCGGACTCGACAAAATAAAAGCCATATTGGCAACCAACCCAGTCCTGGCCGCGCCAAACATTGGCGAACCAATGCTATTGTACATTGCAACAACACATCAGGTTGTAAGCGCAGTGCTCGTCGTCGAACGAGAAACGGCGGACACAAATTCCCCCTTCAAAAGTCGGTCTATTATGTGTCCACCGTCCTCACTCCATGCAAATCACGGTACCCGCATTATCAAAAGATTGCTTACGCGGTATTCATGGCATCCCGGAAGCTACGACACTACTTTCAAGAGTGTTCAATAACAGTAGCCTCGGAAGTACCACTTAATGATATTATAAACAACCGTGACGCAACGGGCCGGATTGCAAAATGGGCCATTGAGCTCCTCCCGTTTGACATAACTTATAAGCCACGGCGAGCCATCAAGTCGCAAGTTTTGGCCGACTTCGTCGCAGAATGGATGGAGGCCGAACTCCCTAAAGAGTACGGCACATATTCAAATTGGATCATGCATTTCGACGGCTCCAAGATGTTGGCCGGACTAGGGGCTGGCATCATTTTGACGTCCCCCACAGGAGACACAGCTCAATACGTACTCCAGATTATGTACACAGACTCCAACAATGCAGCCGAATATGAGGCCCTTTTACATGGTCTCCGGATGGCAGTATCCATGGGCATTTAACGCCTAGAGGTGCGTGGGGACTCGAACCTCGCAATATCCCAAATAAATGGAGACTTCGATGCCAAGGATCCAAAATGGCAGCTTACTGCAACGCCGTCCTAAAAATGTCAGCTCGGTTCAAAGTGCTTGAATTTCACCATATAGCCCAGGAAAATAATCAGGCGGCAGATGTCCTGGCACGCATCGGCACAAAACGCAATGTAGTCCCCCCAACATCTTCTTGGAAAGGCTGTTCAAGCCATCCGTAGTATGGGAAGGGGAGCCGAACAATAACAGCCCGGACCCAACCGCACTGCCCAACACCGAACATTCTGACACAATCGGAGGCTCTGCCAATGAAATAACACCTTCAGCCCACGTAATAATGGCCGTCATCACCCCGTGGAAAGAACCATTCCTCACCTACCTTACTAGGCAGGAACTCCCCGAGGACCAAAATGAGGCACGCTGCATAGTGCGGCGATCCAAAGCCTACAAAGTCCACGAGGGAGAGCTTTATAAGAAAAGCACTACCGGAGTCCTTCAAAGGTGCATCTCCGAAGAGGAAGGGCGGAACCTCCTGGCTGAAATTCATGCCGGACTCGGCGGTCATCACACTGCAACTCGGTCCCTTGTAAGCAAGGCCTTCCGTACATGCTTTTATTGGCCGGCGGCCCGGGCAGACGCCCAGGACTTAGTCCAACGATGCATCGGTTGCCAGCTCTTTGCAAACCAAAGCCATATGCCACCCACCGCCCTCCAAACTATCCCCATCACTAGGCCCTTCGCGGTCTGGGGGCTTGACATGGTTGGACCCCTTAAAGGCGGAACCCACAAGCAAAAATACTTACTGGTCATGGTGGATAAGTTCACCAAATGGATAGAAGCCAAGCCTGTTAAGACGGCCAAATCCGGACCGGTGATAGACTTTATATCCGGGGTTGTACACCGTTATGGCGTCCCCCACAGCATCATCACTGATAACGGCATGAACTTTACGGCCGACGAGGTAAAACTCTGGTGCAAAAACATGGGCATCAAGCTCGATTATGCTTCCGTCTATCACCCACAAACTAACGGCCAGGTCGAACGTGCAAATGGTCTTATCATGAGCGGCATCAAACCCAGATTAGTGCGGTCCCTCAAGAAATCTAACACGCACTGGGTAGAGGAGCTCGACTCCGTACTCTGGGGGCTGCGGACCATGCCGAATCGCACCACCGGATACACACCATTCTTTATGGTGTACGGCGCAGAGGCAGTTTTGCCTTGCGACATAATTCATGACTCACCTCGAGTGCGCATGTACGAAGAAAGAGAAGCCGAGCTCGATCGGTAGGACAGTTTGGACGCCTTGGAGGAGGAGCGTGATGTGGCAAAAGCCCGTTCCGCATTCTATCAACAGCAGGCTCGAAGATACCAAAGCAGAGAAGTACGGGCCAAAAATTACAACGTTGGCGAATTAGTTCTATGCCTGCCGGACAAGAAAAAGGACAAACTCAAGCCCAAGTGGGAAGGTCCCTTCATAATTGACCAAGTCCTGACTGGTGGAGCGTACCGCCTGCGAGATGCATCAGATAACCGACTCGAGCCGAACCCATGGAACGCAGCCCGTCTCCGAAGATTCTATGCCTAGCGCCGGACTCTGTGTTCGTCTCCTTCCTCTGTCCATTTTTTATATACTGTTTGTATTATATTTCTCTCCTTCTCCCCTTCCTTTCTCTTATAGCCTTTAAAGGCTCATCAAATGACGTGCTATTCGCACTCATTAAACCTGGGGGCTTCTTTTAACAGAAGCTTATCTATACGGGCTTCATGCCCAACACATGTGTTACACTTCCGCAAGTACCTTTTATTTCACCATTATATGCATCAATATGACTTAAGTTTTGGCCAAGCTGGGTTGCCTGGCTCCTGTGCTTACCCCTACGTTCCCGTTATTCGGCTAGGCAGTAAAGGGAGCACCTCTGTGATTGTTACTGCCGGATCAGCCGGATGTGTACCTCAGACTGGGTGAAGCCGAAAGCTAGCGTTCTTAAGGGAATATTCGGTCAGTGACCTAAAAGATGATCTTTTCACTTATTTATTTATGCGCCCCCAGATGCTTTTTCCCGCGTCTTTTTCGCAGAATGGGCATGCACTTTAGGGCATGCCTCCCAGGGAAAGGAACCCCTAACGAAACTATTCTCCCTGGAAGATGTTTCTTACTAACCATGTAATATAACATAACTAGTCGGGCACTTGTCTGTTCACGCACTAATGACCCCTATGCCTGGTCTCCATGCATTCCCCTGTTCTTATATAACCGCATGGGACTTCGGACACACTCCGGACCGTCAGGTCCCGAGGCTGAAGTGAAAAGGTCGGCCATGACAAACGATCTACAATCCGGCTAGAAGGCATTATAAATGTCAATTAAATTACATAGTCATTCTGACTGATTGTATTCCTCTTCAATACCATCTAACAGGCTGTCTAATTTACAGTCGTGCTGGGAATACTTTGCGGCCAATTCTACTTGGCCGTATACTAAGCTTACAGGGATCTCCTTCCCATCGGGTCCCACAGGACCGACCTCGGCCATGTGGTTGGGGTCAGCCTTTGTGTACCGCGTCTTCACCATGGCCCAGGCCTCCCTAGCACCTTGACGGCAGGCTGATATCTTCCACAATCGGAAGCGCCACCGTGCTCCCTTTAGCTTCTCCGCAAGCTCTCCAAGACCTTCGGGCATGGAGATGGATGGCCACAAGGCCTGGGCGACGCCTTGCATCGCCTGCCGAACTCGCTCGAGTAGTTGCGAGAGCTCGGGAAGAAGGTCACCCGTAGAACCAGGCACCTCCTCTGCAGGACGACCTGTTAGCACACCTACAGACATTACTTTGTTAGTCGATTTCCCCGCCGAACTTTTTTTCAAGGGTTCATTCAAGCACTTACTAAATATGCCGCGCCGAAGCCGCTAATTCTCCTTAACGGAGTCTGACAGCTGGGCACGAACATCTTTCAGGTCGACGCCCAGCTTGGTGTTGGCATCTTGGAGATCGTTCTTCTCCCGCCTCACCTTTGTCAGCACCTTCTCACCAGCCTTCAGCTGGCGTAGGAGTTGTTGCCTTTCCGGACTCAATCCGGCGCCATCTGCAATTTCATTTGTCAGATTCGCACCCATGCTGTGCTTTGCAAAATACTTATCTTTCGAAGTGTATATTACCAGAGGGAGTCTCCTTGGGCTCCCCTGCCGCGGCTAGTGCGGCCTCAAGTTGGGCTTTGCACTCTTCCAGCTCCTGGGACAGTCGGGAATTCTTTTCTGTAAGAACCTGCATAACAAATGATCCTTAAATCAGTTATTCTAACTGTTTCAAGTCTCGGGGGCTACTGGTATATATATATATATAATTACCAAAATTTTCTTACCCGTATGTCTTTTACATATTGCTCCGTGGCTCTGGCTAGACCATTTTGAGTGGCACGGAGGTACGCATCTCCTGAATTGAAGGCATCTAATGCCTCTCGGGAGAAACAAGAGTCGCGAAGAATTGTCCGGCGACGCCTGTGGTTCATGGCACTCTCCACCTCAAAGTTGGTGGCAGACAACCTATCCACATCCTCCGTCGGAGGAGCATCCGGTGCGCACCTTGTGTTCGCCTCCGGACCAGGCTTTGGAGCCTGGCTGGTGGAGGCGCGATTGGCAGCCACTCCGTAGATAGTCCGGCGAGGTCTCTTTGTCCTGAAGAGAGCACGAGTGTTAATATGCCTTGAAGGTATAACACCTGGGATAAGGGGGCACGCCATACCTTTGCGCTGATGCCTCGGTCCGGACTGCACCTCTTTTCTGCCCACGGGGCCCTGCGGCCCCTCATTGTCTTGTCGCCGCAGGTTCGGCCTCCCGTCTCAAAAACCTCCCCTGCAAAGCTCGGTTGTAATCAGGAAACTGAAAACACGAGAGGGAGGACACCTATTCGGGGTACTGGGACTTCGATCTCAGTTACCTGGGAGGCCGGGATTAGTCCTGGGTAATCGGCCGTAATGGCCACCAAGGCGTTGTCCTTGCTCATTGATGGAACACTCCATCAATCAGCTCCACAGATAAGTCTGGATCCTCTTGAGAGGCCGGGTCGAGGGACCGTCCTGGGTCCTCGAGTTGTGGAGGAGGGCTGTTTATTTCTTTAACAGCCTGGCGCAGTTCCTGCGTTGAAGTCATTAGACTGAATATTTAACAATGGGAATATAAAACGGATGGGCAAGTAAATGTGACCACTTACCCAGATTAGGGGATTGTACATATAAAATCCACCCTGTGGGTTGACGCGGAGAAATTCCTCCTCTTCTCCCTTGTACAAAGTGGACAAGGTCTTTGTTAGGGCCGCAGCCGAATCCGGTCCCTTACGGCCGTAGCGGGTGGCGTCATCCTCCCCGTTGAAATCCCACATGGGGTGGCCTCTATATTGTAGCGGCTGCACCCCTCGCATGATGCATGCGGCCATGACCCCGACCATGGTCAGTCCGGAATGAGCTAACAATCTTATCCGGCCCATCAGGTAAAGGACGTCCTTGTCACTTTCCCTCTGAGGGCTCCGTGGACGCCAACTTAGGCGCTTCTTTAGTGGAGCATTGTCGAACTCAGGGAGGCCGATCCAGACAGGATCTGGCAGTAGGACGTCCTCTATGTAAAACCATTCCGAAGGCCAGTCCTTGGACGCCTTCTTTGGGGTTCCGGATAGATATCCGGTCCCGGTGATGCGCCACACTTCGGCTCCACCCACTTGATATATTGACCCCTTCTAAGAACGGGGCACAAGGCAGAATAGCTCTTTCCACAGCCCTAAATGAGCCTCAACACCCAAAAACAGCTCGCACAGGGCTACGAAGCCTGCGATATGCAATACAGAGGCAGGCGTAAGATTGTGTAGCTGGAGGACATAGAACTCCAGGAGCCCCTAGAGAAACGGATGGATTGGAAATCCAAGACCTCTTATTAAATAAGGAACGAGGCATACCCGCTCTCCTTTGGAGGGACTAGGGGCACTCTTTGCTTGCTCTCCGCCATTATAGATGGCAAGACCGGCTCGAACCGGGACCATATAGGCCGGGGGGAGAAATCCCTTGGTCTGGAGCGTCACTAGCTCGCTATGCGGGATGGAGCATCTCTCCCAATGTCCAGGCTGAGGGCTGGAAGGGCGAAAGGAGGAGTTGCGACGGCTGGCCATGGTGGTATGGACCTTTGTCAGATGCGCTCTGATGAACACTCGCGAGGGGGAGAAGGTGTGGTTTGGATCTAAATCCTCGTCCCCTTAAAAGGGCGGCTCATTTACACGGCTAGGGGTGTGGATGTAAAAACACTCAGACTTTTCATATTCGTTTGACACATGGGAGACGGCCATTATTGGGCGTAGAAGCCAAGGAGCGCAACATTTACAAGAAGCCAGACTTTATTCAACAGGTACACGGAATTTGGAGGAGATCCCGCCTTGCAATGCCGAAGACAATCTGCGCGCCGGACTCATCATCATTGAAGCCTGGTTCGGGGGCTACTGAGGGAGTCCTGGATTAGGGGGTGTCCGGATGGCCGGACTATACCTTCAGCCGGACTCCTGGACTATGAAGATACAAGATTGAAGACTTCGTCCCATGTCCAGAAGGGACTTTCCTTGGCGTGGAAGGCAAGCTTGGCGATATGGATATGTAGATCTCCTACCATTGTAACCGACTTTGTGTAACCCTAACCCTCTCTGGTGTCTATATAAACCGGAGGGTTTTAGTCCGTAGGACAACATACAGAACAACAATCATACCATAGGCTAGCTTCTAGGGTTTAGCCTCTCCGATCTCCTGGTAGATCTACTCTTGTACTACCCATATCATCAATATTAATCAAGCAAGGCGCAGGGTTTTACCTCCATCAAGAGGGCCCGAACCTGGGTAAAACTTCGTGTCCCTTGCCTCCTGTTACCATCCGGCCTAGACGCATAGTTCAGGACCCCCTACCCGAGATCCGCCGGTTTTGACACCGACAGTTACCATCAGCACTTTGTCGGCAAACTGGTCGTCAAGCGCCGCCATGCCACTGTTGAGCGACAACACACAACGCCCAAAGGCAGGACGGACCTCAGGATCTTCGGCTCAGAGATCCGCGTGGACCGGCGACATGATAGTGCGCTTGAGTACAGGGAGTACATGAAGGGGGATTTGGGGGAACTGAAGTAGGAATCGAGATTCCAGAGGTGGGGGAGGGGCGGGAGATTGGGGATGAAAAGGTAGCATGAATTTCGAACACATGCCATATGCTCTCGGCGTGCAAGCACGCAAAAACACCGGTGGCGCCCACATGTCGGCCTAAGAGTCCCAATTCTTCCTTTTTTTAGAGCCCGACCTTTTTTGAGGATCTTTTGAGAGCCCGACTTGAGAGTCATAATTGACTTGTTTGGCATTGCATTACTACTCGGCCGATATTCAGCGACACCTCACTGGCCCAAACAAGTGTACATCATCGAGAAGACACCGAGCTCAAATTATAACTTGAAAAAAGGAGATATACTCTGAACACTGGAGAATGGTGATGCCCTCATTTAGCTCACCAGCAGTTCGAGACAATAAACAGTTCGAAACAACGATATATACAACATTCAAACACTGGCTAGTGACTACTACTGACATAAACAACAAGACATGACATTTCATAAGAAGTCTTGCTACACCACCAAAACAAACCCATCTACAACGCTCAGACTCTCGTGATCCAGATGAGAATGGCATTCTAAATAGAGGCAACTATTACATAGTAAGAGTGACATAGACGAGGATGACCAAATGACAAGGAATATGCATAACACAAGAGAGAACTACCCATCCAAAACAAGCAGCAAAGAGAACAAGTCATTCGAAGAGGGATGATCCAACACCATCATAATTTGCAGCCCTGCTTCAGCCACCAGTGATTTGTAGACACCAGTACTCCACCCTTTCGACACAACAGCCCAATTACCTATCAACCTGAAGGCTTGAACCACATCACTGCCTGTCGGACTCGACACATCCAAGGATCAAAGTTAATCCAGATGCCTTTGTCATTCTCACCTTCTTTTGGTTGCAGGTTGTATCATTGACAATCAGGGGAGTTTGCTCCCGAACTCCTAGGGCTCGCCGTGTAGACATAGTTTTCCATAGCAAACAGAGCCTCTCTGCCATCAAGGTCCTTGCCAACGGTGATCTCCTGGTTAATCGAATAATTGAGTCCGAGAAACAGAGAGTGTGAACCAAAGGCTGTTTACCCGCCTCCAACTCAAAAATCCCGAAGGCCCCAACAAGCTGGTATCCTGCTCATATATGTAACAACCACTGTCTGGATACTCACGTATTTCACGGTGCTTGTATATAGTGGGGGGTTTTGCAATATAAATTTTCTGGCTCATGTGTCTGAATGATCATCAGTCTTTTGCCGTCGTCTGATCGAGCGAGGAACCAGTTGTGCTTCCTGTTTTTGGCAAAGGTGGTGTGATTACAAAGGGCAGTAACTGTAGGACACTACATCATATCAAAAAGGACATGCATTGTTAATGTAAGATCAGAATTGTTCAGAGTATGAGTAGGATAATGCAAGAAACAACATTGATATGTCCCTGTTGGAACTGGGAGGAAAATACAGGGAAATGTATACTGGGTTCGAAAATATAGAAGTGCCATGCATGGTTATACTCATGTTATCTCACAATCGATTCTTTACAGGAAACTACCATGTCATGCATGTTATGTACGCCTCCGTATCATGGTGAGCAAATCTTGCAAGACCAGATAGCAGGAAGCAGGGTGTGTTGAAAAGCTTAGGCCTCGCTTCGATGATGGCCGTGTGCATGTCCCTCGAGCATGCAACCAGTCATAGGGCGCTCAACATATCCATACACGAACAACAGAGGTCGAGGATGTCACTTGGGAGATTGCTCCAATCGCGACTCATATGGATGTTGCGCGGTTCGTGTTCGGCCATGGTGGAGTTTGGAAGGTGGGTTTTTGGGGGGCTTGATTTACGGGGGAGAAGGCTCTCGGTGCTAGAGCGGCTAGCGAGGGAATAGTGGTACTGGGGGAGGCGAGCGAGGCGAGGGTACACGAGGGCACACTGAGATGATGAAGAGTGACCTTAGGATCTCCAGCGAGACGGAGATGGAGATGGAGTGGTGCTAGGGGAGAGGGAGACGAGGCGAGGCATGCTATAAAGTAGCGGTGACAGTGACTGCACAATGCACAAGGTGAGGCTGACTTTGGTAACCCGAACACGCCGCCTGGACTGGTGTCACCTCGGGCGCAGGGTCTTGTCAGTTCAATGTGAGGACCGGATGAATAATATTTTGACCATCAAGTGTACCACAGTTGTACTACTACTACTAGTAGGAGTAGTAGGAACCCGCTGTCCTTCAGCTGTGCCTCGAAGATGATGTTTTGGTGTACCACATCATACACGCGCCCTCCATACTAGGTGAACTTCATGATTTGTTGTCTCGGGAGGACATATACTTCTGTGGGGAAGCCATGTCAGATTTCGGGTTCCAGCAGACCCTTGAGGTTCGAACACTGGGGTGCGCGCGGAGATTTTGCCTTCTACCTACCTGCACCCCTCCGCCTCGCTAAGATCTAGGCTATGGAAAGAACAGCACAAGAGACACAGGGTTTATACTGGTTCGGGCCACCATTGTGGTGTAATACCCTACTCTAGTGTGTGGTGTGGTGGATTGCCTCTTGGGCTGATGATGATGAGCAATACAAGGAAGAACAGCCTCGCGAGGGTCTATTCTTGGCTGGGGGGATGAACTGCTAGGAGGAGTTCAGTCGCCCTTCTCTCTCTCTCTCTGTGTGATGCTACTCGATCCGATCCTAGCTAGTTTTTCTCTTGGCTTTTAGATTCTCCCTTCTTGATTGCCCCCCTACCCTGGGGGTGGCTAGTACTATTTATAGGCAAAGGCCGTGGGCCTCTTCCCAAATATTGAGCGGGAAGGGCGCCAACAATTGGCCATTTTGAAGGGGAACATCTGGTACACTTATCCTGACTAAAGTTGGTCCTCGCCTGCCAAAGGCTCTGGTGGTGACGCTGGCTTGGGCTCCACAATGACTTCTCCCTGCCGTTGGACTGGTCTTGGTCTCGTTGCACCGAAATGGGTGCCTTTGCTTGATGCTCTCGCCTGTGCTTGCTCCCTTTGCACCAAAGAGGAAAGGAGGACACTGCGCGGCTGGCGCCCGCCTGACGCCTTTGATCGTCATGGCTTGCGTCACGGGCACCTCGAGGTACCCCGCCTTGATCTCTCCACCTCCTCGCGAGCCAGCCTGATGAGGCCGTGCCTGAGGAAGCTCCGTGTCGTCCGCCCCGCAAGGCTTGGCCCCTCGCGAGGGTCTTGGGTCTGTGTTGATGAAGATGGGCCGTGCTGGGGCCCCTTTTGAGCCACGCCGCAGGCAGGCAAGTCTGCGGACCCCCGTTCCCAGAACGCCGACAGTAGCCCCCGGGCCCAAGGCGCGCCCGGACTTGGCCGTGCAGGGAGGCAAAAGGGCAAGAGCGAAGCGCCGCGGGCCCTAACAGCCTGCGGCCTTGGGCGCCGCATGGCGGTTGACTGGACGTGGGCGCCTCAGCAACCGCGCGAGTTGATAAGGGAGCGGCATCTGCCTAGGCTTTGCTTTTTTTGCTTTCTCCGGTTGCTGCTCAGATCCCCTTTCTTGCGCCTCCATCATCCCGCAGGGAGAACTCCTGGAGCTTTGGCTGCAGCACGCCGGCTGCAGCACCCTCGCGACCGAGGCAGAGGTTGCGGTCATTGCCCCGGGCGAGGTCTTCATGACTCGAGGCTGGAGCAAAATCGCCCGGGTTTGCAGGATAAGAGGCGCCTTCGTGATCCACTTGGAGTACGACGGTGCTTCGGTGATGTTCTTCAAGGTCTTCGATGCGAACGGGCGCCGGCTAGAGTGCTGCCCTGGGAGAGGTGGTCGGGACCTTGCTACGGCGAGGATTGGGCCCGCCGACCGCTCCCTTGGCGGCTGCTCAGGCGGCGGAGGCGTCGGAGGGTCCAGCGACTCCGGCGAGCTCTTCGCGACTCCGGAGACGAGCGACGACAGCTACGAGCCCCCGAGCCGGCGCCGCTCCTGGAGCAGGGCGGGCTCGTCAGGCCGTCACCGACTCTGATATGGATGGGGTTGGTGCTGGTGCTTGACGGCCCGCTGTTGACGATGGCGTCTTTTGCAGGGGCGCGTTTAGTTAGCGTCCTTTTAGGATCTGTTCCCTGCAAGGAATCAAAGACGCGTCCTGTGGTGGCTTGTAAGGTGCCTGTGATCCTGTTTGTTAATATAACCCTTGTCGTAGAATTGTGCGAGTTGCTCATCCCGTCTTAGCTCAGTTCTCCCTTTCGAACCTCACGAGGGCTTGGTGCTCTGCGCCGACAGGTCCTAGTCCCAAGGCGGCTTCAGCTGTCGCTGGTATGCCAGGTCGCGATGCCGTGGTCAAGGCCAGGAGGTGAGCGACCCGGGGTCCGGTAAGAGCCCCTAAGTCGCGATGCTCAGGAGGTCCCCTTTGGCACTCAAGCAGCCATCGTTTGGTGAGAAAGGAGAGCGGCGTCGCTAACACGGGATTGCATTAGGTGCGGGGATGGTGCCACCGTAGCTGGTGCTTCTAGGTGGTGACTTATCTCGAGAATCAGGGACCGCTCTCTGGTGTGTCGCCGGGTCCGTGCATCGGCAGGCGTGAGGTTGCTCGGCGAGGTCCTCGCGTGTCCCTCCCCTCTCGCCTTTGCTCCCCTTTCTGCTCTACGTCCTCGGGTCCCGGCCCTCGAGCGAGTCTCAGCCGTCGCTGGTATGCCAGGTTGCGATGCCGTGGACAAGGCCAGAGGGTGAGGGCTGGAGAGCCAGTAGGAGCCCTGAGTCGCGATGCTCAGCACCCCCCCTTTAACGTGCAAGCGGTTCGCGCGGATGAGAGTGAAGGAGACACCGCAAGGGCCTCGCCTGACGCAGCTCCTTTAGGAGATCCTGTAGACCCATCATAGAAAGAATGAGGGGTTGCCATGACAATTGACAGTCAGCCGTTGGTTGCTTCCGAGGGGCGATGAGGCACTGAAGGCTTGACGAGGTGGCGCCATGCGGGGCTGCCGCAGCCAGAGCTCAGCCATTCAGGTTTGTCGGCGTTGCAGGGACGGACCCAGGCGCAAGCGTCGTGCCGTTTGGGAGCAGCTCCGTTAGTTGGCGTCAGCTGAGCAGGCAACTAGGTCAAACACATTAGCCGCGAAGGAGTGGATTCATTCAAATAGATGCTGGGAAGGCGGACATCACTGGGTCAGGCCCGAGTGACTTGGGGATGATGCAGGCCATGTGGCGCCCCCAACAAAGTAAGCTAACAACATGAAATAAAAGGGATACATGCCGCAGGGACGGACCCACGCGGCCTGGGAATAATGCAGCTCTGGGGGGCGCTCCCAGCTGGAAATGAAACTTGAAAGATGTCACCTGATGATGTTGAAGACGAAGGAGTGTTGGTGTAGCAGACTCGATGGTCTGCGGAAGCCGATCCTCACGAGCCCCCAGGCCCAAGGGCCTCGGGAGGCTCCGAAGGCGCTGGTGGCTCCTCGCGGACCATCTCCATCTCCGCCAGGGCTGCGGAACGCCTGGCCTCTTGAGCCTCCATGATGCCCCTCATGAGGCGCTGGTACATGGCAGCCGCGTTCGGCAAGCCGTAAGGCATGCGAACGTAGCTGTGGGGTGGACCTTCGCAGCGCCCCACTCGCGAGGGCCAGAGGCGCTCCAGAGAGGCGACTCGATTGAGCCCTGGTATGTCGATGCAGACACGCAGCCCACCATCCTCACCTGGATGGGGAGCCACAGCTGGTAGGCGGCGGCCGCCTTTCATGACTCTTGACTCCTGTAGCTTCTGAATGGCCTTGCTGACGAACTCCTGAGGGTCTGGCCCTCCTTGCCTTACTCCTTCTTGAGGGAAACATGCTTCGAAACACGCCTCCATGTGGTGCCCAAGCACCTCCCTCGTGACCTTAGCCAGGTCGGTGGCCCTCCAGGGGAGAGCCCCCGAGCCCTGCCTGAGGAGGGCGTCGGGCGCGCTTTCCTATGCGATGGAAGGAGGTTCCCCCTAGGCAGGCACGGGCCCTGAGGGGCCTGCCTCCTGAGGGGCCGGGCCGGACGATGTCTTCTTCTTCTTGGGGGCGGTCTCGGGAAGCCTCCTGCTTCCGCGATCCGGGTCTTCCAGTGATGCGGCTTGAAAGGCTCGTTCCAGGGAACACACCGCGTCCTTCTCTTCACAAGGCATCGTGATGACTCCGCCACTTCCTGGCATCTTGAGGATGTTGTAGCCGTGGTGAGTTATGGCCATGAACTTGGCCAGCGCTGGGTACCCAAGGATGGCGTTGTACGGCAGGCGAATGTGAGCGACGTCGAAGTCGATGAGCTCGGAGCGGTAGTTGTCGCGTGCCCCGAAGGTGACAGGGAGGCGGACCTGCCCAATCAGGACCGTGGAGCCGTCGGTGACTCTAGAGAAAGGCTTGGTTGGGTGAAGCTGGTTGTAGGGCACTTGGAGATTGTTGAATGTTTCCACGGACAGGACGTTGAGCCCTGCCCCGCCATCGATGAGGGTCCTAGTGGACACCACATTGCTGATGATTGGGGAACAAAGCATCGGGAGGACTCCGGCTGTGGCCGCACACTTGAGCTGATCTGCTGAGCTGAACGTGATGGCACACGCCAACCTCCTGAGAGGGCGCGTGGCTTCGATCTTGGGGAGGACTGCATTCACTTCGCGGACGAACTGCTTGAAGATGCGTTGAGAGGCTGGGGCTTGAGCCCCGCCCAGGATGCAGGCGATCGCGCGCGGCTCCTGGAAGCCCCCAGCCCCCTTGTCCTGATGGCGGTCCTCGTTTCTCCTTGGCTGCGGTGGCAGCGGAGGGAGGCCTGCGTTGCCTTGCGGGCGATCTTCGCGAGGCTGATCCCTCTAGTCTCCCCCGCGAGGCGGGTCTTGCCAGCGATCCTCGCGAGGTCGATCGCGCCACCCTTGGCGCGGGCAGCGGTCTTCCCAACGTCCTGCGTTCCTTCCTCCTCCTCGACCATAGCCCCGGTCACCATGGTCGGGGCGACGGCCGATCCTTCCTTCTCGCACGGCTCGGATCTCTTGACATTCGTTGGTGTTGTGGGTGTGGAGTTCGTGGTACACACAATACCGACTACCCTTGGAAGATTCAGGCTGATCTCTGCCCCGCTTGGTGTCTGGTTCTGCCGCGAGCACGACAGCCCCCTTGCGCTTCACATCCTTGGCCTTGGGCTTCTTCTCTTCTAGGTCTGCGGCAGGCAGCTCGAGGAGGGAGAGATGCCCTTCCTCAGCCCTGGCGCACTTGGTTGCTAAGTTGAACAACTCCAAGGAAGTGCACAGGTCTTCATGCATCGCCAGCTCCTCCTTCATCTTGACATCATGCACGCCGCCGGAGAAGGCTGAGATGATGGCCTCCTCGGTCACCTTGGGAATCTTGAGGCATGTGTTGTTGAAGTGCTGGATGTACTTCTGCAGGGTCTCTCCGGGTTGTTGCTTGATGCGGCGCATGTCGCTCACGGCGGGTGGCCGTTCGCGAGTACCTTGGAAGTTGGCGATGAAGCGGGTGCACATCTCGTCCCAGGAGGAGATCGTGCCTGGAGCCAGGTTCAGGAGCCAGGTGCGGGCCCCGTCCTTGAGCGCCATGGGAAACCAGTTCGCCATGACCTTCTCGTCTCCGTTGGCAGCTTCGATGCCCAGCTCATAGAGCTGGAGGAACTTCGTAGGGTCGGCCGTGCCGTCGTAATGAGGAGGCAGGTCTGGCTTGAACTTGCCGGGCCATGCAACGCTGCGTAGCTCGGTGGTGAAGGCACGGCAGCCTGCTGTGGCCACGGGAGGCCTTGGGTGACGGAGAGCTTGGTCTTGCATGTCCCCACGCGCTGCAGCTGGGAGCAGCGCGGGGTCTTGACGTGCGGGAGCAGGAGCATGGTCGCGACGTGCTGGAGCAGGGAGCACCCGGGTAGCTTCTTGCGGGCGAGGGACTTCTTGGCAGCTCTGCTCTTGCCGCGCTGGCACCTGACGGAGCGGGTTCCGCCCAGGGGCCACGCGCCTTGGAGCCATGGCACCTTCTTGAGGAGGAGGCGGCTGGGGCACCCCCGGAGCTCCATCGCCCGCGCGGGGCGGGGTGCGGTGCAGCGGAATAGACGACGCAGGAGAGCCCCCTGCGGCGCAGACGAGCTTGGCGACGCGGTCGAGCCATTCTTCGTAGACGTCATCGACGGGACGGTAGCGCAGGAGCTCGTTTGCCGCGATGAGCGCAGCTCGAGCCTCCATGGGTGCCCGGAACGCGCGGGACGAAGAACCAGCTGGGGTGAGCGAGGGAGTAGCGATGCGGCCGTCTTGCCGCACGGACGGATGCTGAGACGACGCTTGCTGCTCGTTCCCCGCCGGGCCGGTGGCGGCGTTGACGGCAGGTGACGGGGAACGGCGAGGACGCCCGCCGACAGGAGCAGTCTGGGCGACGCGGGAAGCGAGAGCGGCCCAGCGCTTGGCGCGGGCCCGACGAGCGTCAGACATGGACGCGATGGTCGGAGGAGAATGGGGTGGTGGAAGATGAATTCCGGTGCACCCCTACCTGGCGCGCCAAATGTCGGATTTTGGGTTCCGGCAGACCCTTGAGGTTCGAACACTGGGGTGCGCGCGGAGATTTCACCTTCTACCTACCTGCACCCCTCCGCCTCGCTAAGATCTAGGCTATGGAAAGAACAGCACAAGAGACACAGGGTTTATACTGGTTCGGGCCACCGTTGTGGTGTAATACCCTACTCTAGTGTGTGGTGTGGTGGATTGCCTCTTGGGCTAATGATGATGAGCAATACAAGGAAGAACAGCCTCGCGAGGGTCTGTTCTTGGCTGGGGGGATGAACTGCTAGGAGGAGTTCAGTCACCCTTCTCTCTCTCTCTCTGTGATGCTACTCGATCCGATCCTAGCTAGTTTTTCTCTTGGCTTCTAGATTCTCCCTTCTTGATTGCCCCCCTACCCTGGGGGTGGCTAGTCCTATTTATAGGCAAAGGCCCTGGGCCTCTTCCCAAATATTGAGCGGGAAGGGCGCCAACAATTGGCCATTTTGAAGGGGAACATCTGGTACACTTATCCTGACTAAAGTTGGTCCTCGCCTGCCAAAGGCTCTGGTGGTGACGCTGGCTTGGGCTCCACAATGACTTCCTCCCTGCCGTTGGACTGGTCTTGGTCTCGTTGCACCGAAACAGGTGCCTTTGCTTGATGCTCTCGCCTACGCTTGCTCCCTTTGCACCAAAGAGGAAAGGAGGACACTGCGCAGCTGGCGCCCGCCTGGCGCCTTTGGTCGTCATGGCTTGTGTCATGGGCACCTCGTGAGGTACCCCGCCTTGATCTCTCTGCCTCCTTGCGAGCCAGCCTGATGAGGCCATGCCTGAGGAAGCTTCGTGTCGTCCGCCTCGCGAGGCTTGGCCCCTCGCGAGGGTCTTGGGTCTGTGTTGATGAAGATGGGCCATGCTGGGCCCCCTTTTGAGCCACACCGCAGGCCGCAGGCAGGCAAGTCTGGGGACCCCCGTTCAATCTCACCGTGGTCCCATCGTACCAATTCATGTGGTTAGAAAAGAGCACAGCGTCTTCGTACTCGTACGACAACAAATTGGCCGCAGATAGCATGGTCCACCTTTGACTGCCATGTGCGAGGTTCGTGCTATCTTCTTCAATCTCACCGTGGTCCCATCGTACCAATTCAGGCGGTGGCCTGTTGCATGGATGATCCCAATATTGGACAAAGGTTATACGGGAACGGTGTCACCGTTGTAAATGTTGTGCAAATTGATGTTGGCACCCTCCCGTACATATGCAAGCCAATCTCCACTCGCACCGATCCTAACCTATGAAACAGTGGGCGTGGGAAGTGTCGGGGGAAACGACACCTATGGGATCCTAGGGAATCCCTTCTTTGGTTGGCGGGGTGTGGGACTGCGTAAAGAGCAGGTCTACCGATCAACGCAAGGGGATTTTTACCCAGGTCCAGGCCGCAAATGATGCGTAAAACCCTAGCCCTGCTTGTCTGTGTTTATTTGGTTTTCTTCCATGGTTGGACTAGCTACTATGCGTGCCTAGTCCAAAAAGTCTGAATCCTTCCACAGTACGCCTCGGGCCTCCTTTTATATGTCAAAGGGGTCGCCATAGTGGCACACAGGAGGTGGAAAGTATCTACAGTGTACAAGTTTATCGCTTGACACCGTAGGACAAACGCATTTGATGCACCGCCTACATGCCCTCTTGCTTTATCGGGGTTGACAACAGAGCTCGTCCCGTTCGTCACCGCCTCACCTTGCTTCGACGTGCGTCCAAGCTGACGAGGCATGCCGTGCCATGCTGGCTGGCTGCTGTTCTGGTGCGGTGACAGGATCTTCATGAAGATCTGCATGCCACCACGCAGGTGCTTGACTAGCCTGCCTAGAAGTTGCATGCTGCCACGCAGGCGCTTGCCTAGTTGGCGGGCTGGTTGCCACGTCGGAACGGCCATGGGGCAGTGAAATGTCGGCGGGTGCGGACCTAGCCGTGGCCCGATAGATGCCCCTAGCAAGGGTCTTGCCGGAGTTTTGCGGGCGTCCTCAGCAAGGATCCTGCCATGGGTCTTCGGCCGTCCCCGACAAGGATCTTGCCGAGGGTCTCCATCTTCTGGTTCTTATCTAGGCTCGCAGGCCTTTGGCCTTCACAAAGACCTGCATGGCACCACGCGGGTGCCCCTGAGTCTTGGTCTCGACGTTGTCGATGGCGCCAGAGCTCTCAGGCTCAAGGGTGGAGGCCTCGCTGGTGTGGGGCAAGTCGCCTCAGCAAGGCTCTTGCCGGTGCTATGTAGGCTGCCCCGACAAGGGTGTTGTCGAGGGAAGCCCATCTTGCCCCCTTCGCTCTTCATGCCTCTGGCTTGAGTGCTGCCTTGGCAGTCTCGTACCTTTGCTTCTTCTGCCTCGCCAAGCATGGCCACAGGTGTGGCTACAACTGCCCGTGCACAAGTAGAAGGGGTACGGAAAGGCCCCTACTTTTGTACACCGACAGGAGCCCCCGGGCCTAGGCCACACATAAGCGTGAAGCGTTGTTGGGCTAGGCCCAGAATGGTGCATAGGCATGCGTGGCAGAGTTTTACCCTCCTCACTCACCAGTTTCTCTACGACCCGCATTGAGTGTGAGATGTAAGGTCGTGCGTGGAACGGTCGCAGCACGCTTGCGTCACCCTACGGTGAATAGTAAAGAGGCGGCCCGCGTTTTCCCCATAAGAAAAAAGAGGAAACCACAGGGGCGTTGCTCATTTACCCTCTGTGCCTTTTCCAATCTTGGAACCACTATTCCCCTCTTCTTCTTCAAGCGCAAATCGAAGCTTTCACCTCTGCTCGCCGCCGTCGCGCCCCATTTCCCTTGATCCCTCACCCCCTCTCAGCCTCCATGGCGCCCAAGACAAGCAAGAGCAAGGGAGCGACCAAGGATGCCAGGGGGAAGCAGGCGCTGGAGAGCGAGTTGGTGGAGCTACGGATGCATCACACCCTCTTCACTTCGACGGTCGACGCGCTCACCCTCAAGGAGGAGTTTAGGCCCTTGTGGGGGAGGGAGACGTCGGGGCATCCTGCCACGCGCATTGTCCCTGCCTCCTTCGCTAAGCCTGGTCCAAATCGATATCCTTTCTTTGTGGACTATTTCTCTTGCGGGTCTGCCCCGCTTTCTCAGATTTCTTCAACGACGTCATGCACACCTACTTCTTCCACCTTCTAGACCTTACGCCGAACATTGTGGCGTGCATGGTCTTGTTTGCCCATCTTTGCGAGGGCTTCGCCGAAGTGCACCCCAGCACGACGCTCTTCCGCCATTACTTCACTTCTCGCATCCAGCCAGGGGGCGCCATCTCTGGCTACATCACTTGGATCTCGAGGACCCAGAGAAGGGGCATGTACCCAGAGGGTGCCCAGAAGGAGAGGTAGGATGAGTGGTGGGGCTGGTGGTGCTGGATCAAGGAGACAGATCCGTAGGAGTTCTGCCGGGTCCGTTGGAGGCCGCCGGTCTGCAACAAGGACTGGGACGAGCTCGATGCCGATGACAAGAAGCTCACGGTCGCCACCACCATGATCTATCGCCTTAGTTCAGCTGGGCTCACTCTCGAGATGATCGGGGCCTACTTCATCTGCCGCCGGATTGCTCCACTGCACAATAAAGGGAGGCCGACCTGGGACTTCAGGAATGCGGCCGATATCATGAGGCTCCGTCCCGGCCTGAACCACAATTTCACGGTGCTACAACATGCTCATCTTTTCTAGAGGCTTTTCCAGCTCAAGGTTGACGAGGTTGGCAGGGTCGAGAGGACCGGCAAGGCCGCTAGGGTCGGCAAGTTTGACAGCCTATTCGGGTTGCCAGCGGGGGTAGTCCCGTTGAGCAACAACTCTTGCTTGACCGCCATTATCGCCATGATGCTGGTTTTCAACGCACACGGCCTCGATCCGGCCTGGGCTGAGCCAAAGGTGGAGCTGCCGTAGGCATTCTTCGACAACTTGTCAGAGAGGTATGTTCGTAACGAGCTACAGCTCATCCATGACACCACTGAGGAAGAGTTGGCATATATTGCCGCCAGGGCGGAGGAGGCAGCACTTGCTGAGGAGGCCGGCAGCCTCGGCACTATGGAGGATGAGGCCGACGTGGCCGTAGAAGAGAAGGAGTTTGCCGAGTGGATGGGGTCTGTCGGGGAACCCAGCGGCGCCAGCGTTGGGGTTCCCCTTGTTAAAGAAGTGGTCGAGGAGTCGACTGAAGAGGAGTGATGACCCACAAGTATAGGGGATCTATCGTAGTCCTTTCGATAAGTAAGAGTGTCGAACCCAACGAGGAGCAGAAGGAAATGATAAGAGGTTCTCAGCAAGGTATTCTCTGCAAGTACTGAAATAAGTGGTAATAGATAGTTTTGTGATAAGATAAATTGTAACGAGCAACAAGTAACAAAAGTAAATAAAGTGCAGCAAGGTGGCACAATCCTTTTGTAGCAAAGGACAAGCCGGATCAAACTCTTATAGTAGGAAAAGCGCCCCCGAGGACACATGGGAATATCTTCAAGCTAGTTTTCATCACGCTCATATGATTCACGTTCGATACTTTGATAATTTGATATGTGGGTGGACCAGTGCTTGGGTGCTATTCTTACTTGAACAAGCATCCCACTTATGATTAACCTCTATTGCAAGCATCTGCAACTACAACAAAAGTATTAAGGTAAACCTAACCATAGCATGAAACATGTGGATCCAAATCAACCCCTTACGAAGCAACGCATAAACTAGGGTTTAAGCTTCTGTCACTCTAGCAACCCATCATCTACTTATTACTTCCCAATGCCTTCTTCTAGGCCCAAATAATGGTGAAGTGTTATGTAGTCGACGTTCACATAACACCACTAGAGGCTAGACAACATACATCTTATCAAAATATCAAACGAATACCAAATTCACATGACTACTCATAGCAAGACTTCTCCCTTGTCCTCAGGAACGAACGTAATTACTCACAAAGCATATTCATGTTCAAAATCAGAGGGGTAATAATATGCATATAGGATCTGAACATATGATCTTCCACCAATTAAACCAACTAGCATCAACTACAAGGAGTAATCAACACTACTAGCAACCTACTAGCACCAATCCCGGACTTTGAGACAAGAATTGGATACAAGGGATGAACTAGGGTTTGGAGATGAGATGGTGCTGGTGAAGATGTTGATGGATATTGCCCTCTCCCGATGAGAGGAGCGTTGGTGATGACGATGGTGATGATTTCCCCTCCGGGAGGGAAGTATCCCCGGCAGAACAGCTCTGCCGGAGCTCTAGATTGGATCCGCCAAGGTTCCGCCTCGTGGCGGCGGAGTCTCGTCCCGAAAAGTTCCTCCTTATTTTTTCTCATAGAAAGACCTCATATAGGAGAAGATGGGCGTCGGAGAGCCACCAGGGGGCCCACGAGGTAGGGGGCGCGCCCTAGGGGGGCGCCCCCCACCCTCGTGAGAAGGGTGTGGGCCCCCTGGCCTTCATCTTTGGCGTGGATTTTTCTTTATTTCTTTAAAGACGTTCCGTGGAGTTTCAGGACTTTTGGAGTTGCGCAGAATAGGTCTCTAATATTTGCTCCTTTTCCAGACCAGAATTCCAGCTGCCGGCATTCTCCCTCTTTATGTAAACCTTGTAAAATAAGAGAAAATAGCCATAAGTATTGTGACATAAAGTGAAATAATAGTCCATAATGCGATAAATATCGATATAAAAGCATGATGCAAAATGGACGTATCAAGGAGACCGACGTGGATGACTCCTCGGCCCCACGGAAGAAATGCGTCTTGCAGCGGGCCGATTCCGGCGAGCCAGTTCGGCCCAGCAAGACCGCGCAGCGGGAACGGGCCCAGGCGTAGTCTATGCGCCAGACGAGGGCTGCGGCAGCGAAGAAGGCCGCGCCCGCCGCCCCTCCTCGTCCAAGCGGCACAGGACTCCATCCCCTTCTCCTCCCCTCGTGGATGCCGCCCCGGAGGCCAATTTCGATCTCGGGTCCTTTAGCCTGAAGATGAAGAGGAGGCTAGCGGAGGAGGGCGAGTAAGCACCTTGCCCCTCATCATTTCCTGACCCTCCACCCGCGCTATCTTTTTCTGACTTGATCTTATCTTCATAGCGACACGGAGACGCTGGCCAAGAGAGCGGCGAAGAGAGCCAAAGCTTCGACGGGCGACGAGCGCTCCACGCACGCCGACATTAGTGGTGATCAGCCCGGACAACAGCCCTTGGCGCAACCCCCACTTCAGCCTCCATCGTGAGTCCATTATTCACTCCCCATCGACGGGTGTGTGTCCTTGGTGCTGACCTTGCCGGGTTCACAGGAGGAGAGCGCCAATAGGAGGAGTCTCTAAGGGCCGCCCCTGACACGCCGCCCCCGTCAACCACACCACCTAGAGGGGTGTCACCGACAAGGGCATCTACCACTGAGCCCGCGTGCATGGAGGAAGAGTGGGCAATCTTGAGTGCCCATGGCTCCGTCTCGGCAACGAACATTGGCGGAGAGGGAACCACTTCTTCTTAGTTTGGCAGGGGAAAGTTGCATGCCTCCCGTCCCTGTTCTTTCTTTTCTTTGTTTTGAACTTTGATTTTGGCCTCGCTTCATTCTCCTTTCTGGTTTCCAGACCCTCCCTTGACGGACCAGGTAGACATCGACACTGTCATCGAGGAGGTCACCAAGGATGCCGAAGTTGAGGCCACCAAGATCACGACTGGGGAAGTCGCCGAGTCCGCCGTCGAGGGGGCCGCCAAGGGGCCTACCGAGGAGGCCAGCAAGGCTGCTGCCGAGGAGGCCATCAAGGGGCCTGCCGAGAAGGCCGGCAAGGCCGCTGCCGAGGAGTCCGCTAAGGAGCCCGTCGGGGAGGAGGTGGACGATGACCAACCTTCCTCCCCTACAGCCCCCGCCGCGGGCAAGTACTTGAAGGTGGGTGATGATTTGTCCGTCTGCCTCCCAGGGACGGCAAGCACCAGAGCACCAACCGAAGGGGAGGTTTTCAATGACGAGGCCCTTGCCGCCGCCGGGCTCTAGGTTGTCGACGAACCAAGCGCCAACAGCGGTGGTTCCCAGGAGGAGCAGCTCCTCCGGGCCATGAGCGCCAATTTCCAGAAGCTTCAGGCGCTCCACTGTGCCCGCCAAGATCAGGTGAATTCCAGGATGGCGGCCGTGGACAAGGCAGAAGCCGACTTTCAGTACCGCGTCGCTCAGATGCAAGTCTGGTTTGCCGAGGCCCGGCAGGACCTGAGGGCCGCCCAGGATCAGTTGGACGAGCACAAGCGAGAGCTCCTCCTGAAGCAGGCCGACATCAAGAAGGCCCAAGAGGCAGCGAAGGAATAGGCCGCCAAGGACGAAGCTGACCGGCGGCAGCAGCAAGCTCTGCTGGACACCCAGGAGGAAGACCTCGTTGCTTGTGAATAGGCGCTTGCCGCCACGCTACATGACAAGGATGAGGAAATCGAGAAGATCGTCACGCAGCGGACCAAGGAGCTGGAGCGGAAGCACAAGGATGCACTTGATGCTCTGGCCCTGGACCAAGCCGGCAAGGTGGAGAAGCTGGAGCTGGAGCGGGAGGAGCTGAAGAAGGAGATCTCAAAGCTGACGGAGGACAGGGACACGGCTAACCGCACTCTGGCGGAGTCGCAGGTCGCCATCTCCGACAAGACCAAGTGATAACCCGCAAGTATAGGGGATCGCAACAGTTTTTGAGGGTAGAGTATTCAACCCAAATTTATTGATTCGACACAAAGGGAGCCAAGGAATATTCTTAAGTATTAGCAGCTGAGTTGTTAATTCAACCACACCTATTAGTATCTGCAGCAAAGTGTTTAGTAGCAAAGTAATATGATAGTAGTGGTAACGGTGGTAAAAGGTAACAGTAGCAAAAGCAATATTTTTGGTGTTTTATAGTGATGATAACAATAGCAATGGAAAAGTAAATAAGCGAAGAACAATATATGGAAAGCTCGTAGGCAATGGATCGGTGATGGAGAATTATGCCGGATGCGATCAATCATGTAACAATCATAACCTGGGGTGACACAGAACTAGCTCCAGTTCATCAATGTAATGTAGGCATGTATTCCGAATATAGTCACACGTGCTTATGTAAAGAACTTGCATGACATCTTTTGTCCTACCCTCCCGTGGCAGAGGGGTCCTATTGGAAACTAAGCGATATTAAGGCCTCCTTTTAATAGAGTACCGGACCAAAGCATTAACACATAGTGAATACATGCACTCCTCAAACTACGGTCATCACCGGGAGTGGTCCCGATTATTATCACTTCGGGGTTGCTGGATCATAACACATAGTAGGTGACTATAGACTTGCAAGATAGGATCAAGAACTCTCATATATTGATGAAAACATAATAGGTTCATATCTGAAATCATGGCACTCGGGCCCTAGTGACAAGCATTAAGCATAGCAAAGTCATAGCAACATCAATCTCAGAACATAGTGGATACTAGGGATCAAACCCTAACAAAATTAACTCGATTATGATAAATCTCATCCAACCCATCACCGTCCAGCAAGCCTACGATGGAATTACTCATGCACGGCGGTGAGCATCATGAAATTGGTGATGGAGGATGGTTGCTGATGACGATGGCGACGGATTCCCCTCTCCGGAGCCCCAAACGGACTCCAGATCAGCCCTCCCGAGAGAGTTTAGGGCTTGGCGGCGGCTCCGTATCATAAAATGTGATGAATCCTTCTCTCCGATTTTTTTCTCCCCGAAAATGAATATATGGAGTCAGGGTTGAGGTCGGTGGAGCGTCAGGGGGCCCACAAGGCAAGGGGGCGCGCCCCCACCCTCGTGGACAGGTGGAGGCCCCCCTGACGTGGATCTTCCTTCCAGTATTTTTTTATATATTCCAAAATAATTCTCCGTTGATTTTCAGGTCATTCAGAGAACTTTTATTTCTGCACAAAAATAACACCATGGCAATTCTGCTGAAAACAACGTCAGTCCGGGTTAGTTCCATTCAAATCATGCAAGTTGGAGTCCAAAACAAGGGCAAAAGTGTTTGGAAAAGTAGATACGATGGAGACGTATCAACTCCCCCAAGCTTAAACCTTTGCTTGTCCTCAAGCAATTCGGTTGATAAACTGAAAGTGATAAATAAAAACTTTCACAAACTCTGTTTGCTCTTGTTGTTGTAAATATGTAGAGCCAGCATTCAAGTTTTCAGCAAAGATTATGAACTAACCATATTCACAATAACATTTAGGTCTCATGTTTACTCATATCAATGGTATAATCAACTAGCGAGCAATAATAATAAATCTCGAATGACAACACTTTCTCAAAACAATCATGATATGATATAACAAGATGGTATCTCGCTAGCCCTTTCTGAGACCGCAAAACATAAATGCAGAGCACCTTTAAAGATCAAGGGCTGACTAGCCATTGTAATTCATGGTAAAAGAGATCCAGTCAGGTCATACTCAATGTAAACTAACATTAATGAATGCAAATGACAGTGGTGCTCCCCAACTGGTGCTTTTTAATAAGAGGATGATGACTCAGCATAAAAGTAAATAGATAGGCCCTTCGCAGAGGGAAGCAGGGATTTTTAGAGGTGCCAGAGCTCGGTTTTGAAATAGATATGAATAACATTTTGAGCAGCATACTTTCATTGTCAACATAACAACCAAGAGATGGCAATATCTTCCACGCTACACACATTATAGGTGGTTCCCAAACAGAATGGTAAAGTTTATACTCCCCCTACACCAACAAGCATCAATCCATGGCTTGCTCGAAACAACGAGTGCCTCCAACTAACAACAGTCCCGGGGGAGTTTTGTTTGCAATTATTTTGATTTGATTTGCATAAAGCATGGGACTAGGCATCCTAGTGACCAGCCATTTTCTCGTGAGTGAGGAGCGGAGTCCACTCCTCTTGAGAATAAACCACCTAACATGGAAGATACGGACATCCCTAGTTGATACATGAGCTATTCGAGCATACAAAACAGAATGTTTATTTGAAGGTTTAGAGTTTGGCACATACCAATTTACTTGGAACGACAGGTAGATACCGTATATAGGTAGGTATGGTGGACTCATATGAAACAACTTTGGGGTTTAAGGAATTGGATGCACAAGCAGTATTCCCGCTTAGTACAAGTGAAGGCTAGCAAAAGACTGGGAAGCGACCAGCTAGAGAGCGACAATAGTCAAGAACATACATTAAAATTAATCAACACCGAATGCAAGCATGAGTAGGATATAATGCACCATGAACATAAATATTGTAGAGGCTATGTTGATTTTGTTTCAACTACATGCGTGAACATGTGCCAAGTCAAGCCACTCGAATCATTCAAAAGAGGACACCACCCTATCATACCACATCACAACCATTTTAATAGCATGTTGGCACGCAAGGTAAACCATTATAAACTCCTAGCTAATTAAGCATGGCATAAGCAACTATAATCTCTAATTGTCATTGCCAACATGTTTATTCATAATAGGCTGAATCAGGAACGATGAACTAATCATATTTACAAAAACAAGAGAGGTCGAGTTCATACCAGCTTTTCTCATCTCAATAAGTTCATCATATAATCATCCTTATTGCCTTTCACTTGCACGACCGAATAGTGTGGAAAATAATAATAGTGCACGTGCATTGGACTAAGCTGGAATCTGCAAGCATTCAATTCAAGAGAGAAGACAAGGTAATATGGGCTCTTTATTAAATCAACAATAATGCATACACTACAAAAAAATACACTTCCGTGATGATACGTGTTTGTCACAGTAGGTCACTTTTTTTGTCATGCATGTACATCCATGACAAATTTATGACAGAATCAAGATAGTCATACCTGTGCTGTCGTAGAAGTGTTCCATGACATTACCAAAATTATCATCACGGAAGTGTGCACTTCCATGACGATAAATCGCGCGTCACAGAAGTGCTTTCGTCAAGGGTGACCGACACGTGGCATCCACCGGAACGCCGTTAAGCTATCGGGTCGGGTTTTGGATCCGATAACCCGTTAACAGCCCCGACCAATGGGGATTTTCCACGTGTAAAATCATCATTGGCTGGAGGAAACACGTGTCGGCTCATCGTTGGGACAGATGTCATCCACTCATTGGACAGAAGGCGCCTATGATACGTCGACACGTGGCACGGCCCAACAGAGGCCCATTCCTGTGAAAAGGCCGGCCCGTTTGACTTGGTCAAAAGGTGGCGGGCCGGCCCATGGAAAGCCTGTTAACGGCCTGTTCGCATATAGCCCATTTACAGCCCGCTAACACAAGGCCCGTTACGCCCTATCCGAATTAGGCCCAGTAGCGTCATCTGGGCCATCCAATATGATTCCAGCCCGTTTTCACTTCTGGCCCATGTATGGCCCATGACGTCTTTCGGCCCATATGAGGCCCTATGTAACTCTTGGCCTATTAACGGCCCGTGGTGAAACTGGCCCGTAATGAACAGTGTATCACTTTACACCCATTAACGGCCCGTGGTGAAACTGGCCCGTAATGAACAGTGTATCACTTTATACCCATTAACGGCCCGTTATTCCGTTGGGCCGTTTCCAGCCCATGTTATCTTTCGGCCTTCTCAGAGCCCATTTATTCTTGGGCTCATTTCCAGCATTCGTTTACTTACGGCCCGTTACTGTCATTTTCTGCTTGTGGGCCAAATTCAGCCCGTGGTTACAGTCGGCCCGTTTGTGGTCCGTTAATACGTTGGGCCGTTTTCATAGCGTCATCAAATACGGCCTATTAACGATGGCCCGTTATGGTCGGCCCATGAACGGACGATTCCAACTCTAGCCCGTTTACGGCCATAATGCGGCCTGTTATTGGCCCATGTTTGGCCAATCGATCATACGGCCCGTATAAGGCCCATTGATGATACGGCCCGTAGAAGGCCCATTGTTTCTATGGCCCGTAGAAGGCCCATTGTTTCTACGGCCCGTAGAAGGCCTACTGTTTCTACGGCCCGTAGAAGGCCCACTGTTTCTACGGCCCGTAGGAGGCCCAGTGTCACTACAGTAAATATTAGCCCATGGTTATTGTGGCCTAGTTTTAAAAAATAGGTTATTGCAGCCACTAGCAAACCGCGGAAAAAGAACTGCACTGACTACAAGCAAACAAATAAACAAGACAACAAGGAAATAAATAAGCAAGCAACTTATGCTAGGCTATCACGGCTATTACACATATTACATCCACTGGGCATCAAAGTTCGCCACCAGTGCAAATATAGGGAACAAAGCAGCATATAAACGCCGCAGCAAAACAAGTCCAGAACTGAAACCACTTCAGAAGAGTTCAAGAAACAATATCCTGGGTACCCATAATGCTGGCAAGATGCTTAGCAAGCTTATTAACTTTCTCTTGTTTGGCGCTTAAATCCTCCAGCGCTTGCTGTTGCACAAGAAAGTACGCATCTGAATTCTGCAGGGACTTCCTCAGTCCTTCGGCTTCTTGCCGCAGCACAGCTGACTGATGCCTTTCAGCTTGTAGCTGAGACTGAAGAAGCCGAAGTGATTCAGGCAGCGAGTTCGAAGAGCTTGTGCCAGCGGTACTGGCCAGTAACTCGAACACTACATCAACGCAGGACTGTGGGGTTTTCTCACTGTCTACAAGATCGTTTTTATCACCTTTCTTGGAGACCAACAGGGTTGTCTCACTATCTTGAACCTTATCTGCATTACTTTCTCTACCATTGCATAGTGGGGTGCTCTTCTCCAATATTCTGTTTGCATACTACAAGAGAAACAAGCAGACACATCACAGGTTTAGCTTGTAGTATACGAAACTCATTTTGGTAAACCGGTTCAGTAGTAAGGTGGACAGGATAACAGCATGAAACAAACATATATCTATGTACTATGGTCACTGTATTGTCCATATCATTCTAGTTTATGTTCCCTAATCAAGATAGAGACACAGTTCAACTCATATATTTTTAAGACACAGCAGCATAGACAGAATATAAGTGTGAGAAACTACACAGCATTGGCAGCACTTGTAATGTGCATCACATGAGAACATAACTGTTTATACAACTTAAACTGAAATCAACATAGAGCAAGAAGTTAGAACAACAATCCAGTTAAAGAAATAGGTTTAAAACATACCTGTTGCGCCATTGGAGTTTCAATTGGATCCTTCAAATTCGAAAGTAGTTGGTATGAGTAAATACAGTGATGCAACAGCAAAGGAGTATGGACCATAGCTACGGAATCTGACCTGAGAACAGTTGCTCTTCTGCTTTAAACGTGGAGTTTGGGTTAGCTGTGGTGGTCTTCGTGCTTTGGGCACTGCAGTAGCTTTACAAACTGCTCGTGTGGGGGTACTCTGTGGTGGACATGGTGCTTTGTCAACTATAAGTGGGTTACTATCCGCTGGGGTTGCGGTTAGATGGGTTGTAGCTGGTTCTCTGCCCAACGGTGTAAGTGTGCAATCTGGAAGAGTCTCGATTATGTGTGGTGGGGCTAGTTTGTGGGCCAGTACAACCATGGTTCTATCTGCATCGACGGGTAGCACTGTCTTTTGTGAAGAACGGGTTTTTGCTCCCTTAGATACTGCCATCACCCCCTCCAATTCAAATGGCTGATAAACAAGAAAAGAAATTGAACGTACAGACATTGTATGATAGACAGATGTGGTAATTCACATATATGTTGTCTAACCAAACAGGACAGCATGACACAATTTCACATATATGATGCCTAACTAAACAGGATAGCATGACACAGTTTCAGATATATGATGGATAACTTAACAGGATATAATGGCATAATTCAACATATGATGAGTACCTAAACAGGATGACATGACAAAACTATATGATGTCTTTCTAAAATAGGTTGGGATGAAATAATTCACATACATGTTGTCTAAGTATACAGGATGGCATGATATAATTGACATAATTGATTCATATACTAAGCAGCTGGCACTCGCATGTATGATCTCTAAACTAAGCAGATAGAATTCAATATTGTGCATATGATGTCTAAACTAAGCAATGCAAGACACCATATGCATCATATGAGAAATATAAACATTGCAACTTAGAGCATACACCTCAGGTGGGATATAGGACTGGTCATCTGTCTCTGAATCCTCCTCTGAGGAGCTCCCTGTAACCATCGAGATATATGCTTCAACAGGTACCATTGCCTGCTCTGAAGACCTTGTTTTCACTCCAGATTTTTCCATAACCGGCTCAAATGGCTGATACACATGAAGAGTAGTTCAATATACACAGATTGTCGACAAATGGAATACGTAATGAAAAAAAAGATGGCATGAGATAATTCACATATATGATGCCTGGCTCCATGGCGGTGCATAATTCACATATATGATAACTGGCTGAAAAACATGGCATTGCATAATTCACATATCTGATATAGAAAGCAAACAGGAGGCATTCACACAAAGCATGTCTAATCTAAGCAGATGGCATGGCAATGCAAGACACCATATGCATGATATGAGCAATATAACCCAGCCAAGTTAGAGCATGCACCTCGGGGGGGGGGAATACGACTGGTCATCTCTCTCTGAATCCTCCTCTGAGGAGCTATCTGTAACCAGCAAGAAATCTGCATCGACAGGTAGCACTGACTGCTCAGAAGACCTTGTTTTCACTCCAGATTTTCCCATGACCGACTCAAATGGCTGATGCACAGGAAGAGTAGATGAATGTATAAACATTGTTGACAAATGGAATACATTATGGAAAAAATATGGCACAATACAATTCACATATACGATGACTGGCTAAACAGGATGGCATTGCATGATTCACGTATATGATGCCTGGCTAAAGAAGATGGCATTGCATAATTCCCATATACTCCCTCCGTTCCTAAATATTTGTCTTTTTAGAGATTTCAAATGGACTACCACATACGGATGTATATAGACATATTTTAGAGTGTAGATTCACTCATTTTGTTCCGTATGTAGTCACTTGTTGAAATCTCTAAAAAGACAAATATTTAGGAATGGTGGGAGTATGATATAGAAACCAAACAGGTGGCATTCACACAAAGCAAATCTAAACTAAGCTGATGACATATAAGATGTATAATGTAAGCAATGCAAGGCGCCATATGCATGATATGACCAACATCAGCATGCCAGGTTAGAGCAAACACCTCAGGTGGTAAACAGGCGTGGTCGGCTCCTTCTGAATCTCCATCTGAACAGTTATCTTCCTCTGGAATACAATCTGGAAATGCAGGAGGGGGGGCACTTCGCCCACCATGGAGCGGCGTCTGCATGACATTATATTCGCACGCAACGGTCTTCTCTTTTTCTCTACATGTTCAGTACGATTGTGTACAATATCTGACATGCATAATAAAAAATAGTTAGATTTTGTAAGGCCTAAGGGGTGCATGCAAAAATCAAGACTGATGGTAGCAAACGAGTGGATGGATCCAAAACTAATGATAGCAGGTAGATTATAGCTTCAGTTTAAAAAGATAGACAATGGATCATCTATTGTTTGTTGCCCACCCAACATGAACCACATAGAAGACCCCAGATGAACCAGATAGTAGACAGATACTATTCGTTGCTGGCTCGATATGAGACCCATGGGCAATTCAAAACTCAAGATTGAACGATAAAGTAGCAGGTAATAATAACCGATGTATAACGTAAGCAAACACGAAAGACTGCGACCTCTCTTCCGGAACTGTGTAGTCCTCAGGTTCATCTGCTCAGTCGATGATGGTAATGCAGTTGGCGTGGCTGCCGGCAACGGGGAAGATGATCTGAGGCGGCGAAAGGAAGTCTGCAGGGGGGATCTCTGCTGCAGTGAACGCTTCTGTCGATGGTGCACCTCAGGTGGGGTGGATGACGGCACGGCAGGAGCAGGACATAACACACAGAGTTTTCTTTGACGCCTATCTGAAAATGAAGTAAATCTGTAAGGGCTCCTTAGAATTGGAGGATTCTATAAACGCAGGGACAGGAAAAACACAGGAATAGGATAGGAATGCACGTGCAAAACAGAGCATTTGGAAACATAGGATTTCAGTCAACCTGGGTGTTTGGCTCACATGAATTGGAAGAACAGAGGAATGGAGAAACAAAGTGATGCGACGAGTGTACAACCTCTTTGGCATAGCCTTGTGGACCTCAGCATCATTGGGTTGGACGTGGAGGATGGTGATGATGCTGGTGTGACTGTCGGAGGCGGGGAAGAAGATCCGAGGCCTCTGGAAACGGCGCCGAGGGTACTGCTCCGCTGTGATGGACGGTTCCGTCGTTGGAGCAGCTCCGCTAAGGTGTACGGCGACGAGGCTGAAGCATGACAAGACAGACAACGTTAATCTGAAGTGGGACCCTAATATCATCTGCAATAGATGATGTAAAATACATCACCAAAAAGTGCTAGATGTAAAACGCATCAGCCGCGCCACGGCCGCTCCGACAGATGCTGTAAGTACTGTTCACTCTGAACTTAACTGAAGAAAATGAACTTCACAGTCGAAACTGAGATTTACTGTCGAAACTGATTGAACTAGTAACAGAGCATTGCAATAGATGTTTAGGGCGTTCGAGCACTAGTAGCAGAGAAGCAGTGATCTAAATCAACAGACGCTCGAGCAGGGAACACACTAGAAGAGAGCAAGTCGTGTAGTAGCACCGCGAGCGAGTGCTAAAGCAGCAACTCCTGTAGCTGCCGGAGGTCGTGCAGCAGCAGCAGTGCAAGCGAGAGCAAGAGCAGAGCAGCAGCACGAACGAAAGCAGGAGCAGTGCAGCAGCGCGACCGACAACAAGAACAGAGCCGCAGCGTGAGCGAGATCCGGAGCAGCTGCAGCTAGTGCCATTGTGGAAGTCACCGCCGAGGAAGCAATGACATGGGGGAGAGACGCCGTGGATGATGTGGCCGGCGACGGTGCTGTCGATGGAGACACGCCATGTCTGCTCGGTATCGAGCACTGGCAGCCCCGTGAGATCAAATAGAAGATAAAATGCAACGGTGAGTGCAGAACCTCCTTGGTTGCACCGAGTTGGCCTCGGCTTCATCGGAGGAATTGGTGAGGGTGCTGCGGTTCTGGTGGGGCAGGTCAAGACGGCGCTGTGGGATTGAGGTGGCGTGATAGACGAGGCGAACGTCGGGGCAGCTCCTTGGAGGTGGAGGACGGGGCGACTGATCCGGCGGGACGACGAGATCGACAATGGATCCTCGTCTGGTGAGATGGATGAGGGACGACGAGTTGTTGCGGTGGACGACATAGTCGGGGAAGAGTCTCCGGCTGGGCGGCGGTCGGGAGGCCGATGGAGGAGCGTGGGGTTTCGCGGGTTTTGGCGGCCTCGGTGTACGAATGGGGGGGCGAAGGGGGGGGGGGAGCCAAGCTTAGGGACGCGCTTGTCCGAAATGTAGGGTAAGTTACCAGCGTACCCCCACCGGTTTTGACACCGCGACGTGGAGCTTCATTTCCGGCTGAGGGGTAGAAGGGGGATTTCTCGTGTCTGGGATGCGGGAGCGATTTCGGATGAGGAAGGAGTTCTCGCGCGCGTCCAAATTTCGGGATAACAAGGCGCGGCGCGGGTTGAAGAAGCGGGAGTTTCAAAGCAGGTGAGACAAAAGATACTCGAGCTTGAAAATTTCGGGATAACAAGGTGCGGATTCCTTGTTCGGCAGAACAAACTTAACGTGTAAAAAAACAATTCATACAAGACACAAGAGAGTCATGTCCCCTTTTACTATATTGCTATAGATGCCATTGAAAAAACTACAAGAAAAATGTAAAAAAATCGGGAGAACAAGATTACCCTGCACAGTACCAAATCGATTCGCACTTCCCTCAACAACAACAAAAAACAAATCAATTCCCACCAAAGAAAGAGTAATGTCCCTTTTTATATGATTACAGATGCCATGATCTCGAATTTCAATTTTTGAATCCACGTTATGTTGAATTCGAATATATCGTTAGGTGACCTTGCGGTTTATAATTGATGTAGTCGTACATTTTGATCTTCCATCATATATGAACATTTTACTCCACCATGTGAACATATATATTGTCGTCTACCATATGGACTAAATTTGAATCAATTTTCCTTATTTGAATACGATTGTTGTCAAGTTATACAATAATTTAAATATTATCTTGATAACAAAAAACATACATATAGCAGTAATCATATTTCACTATGAACTACATGTACCATACGCTCTCCAATTCAAATATTTGTATCCATTTTATGTTGAATTCAAATCATAGTACATTATTGGTCTAGGTAGCGAGATGTTTGGGATAATCTAAACCCTGTTTTCATACGTATAATTTTTGGCTGAATTGGGACAAGTTTTGGTATAAGCCTCTTGCAAAACCGGAGATTCTCTCAACAAGCCTCGTGGTTCCGAGAGGGAACGTGTCACCTTTGTGTGCGAAACGATATACGCTGCCTCCCCCCTGATTTTATTTACAGAGGCAACATAGAACTATATGAGTGCCCTGTTAAATTTTGGAATTATTTCGGGTTCATTTGGCCTTTTTATACATTAATTGAGTTTCTGGACTTTTAATGTGCATAATCTAAATATGAATTGCATGCACATGCTCCGGTGCACCAAAGTGGGTTGAAAAATCACATGTGTGTCCTTGGTTGAATTTCTAGGTCCCATGGAAGAAATGAGAATGAAATTCAAACATCTGGGCGTCATGACTCGGCCGAGAACATCGAGAAACTTTGATTTTAAATTCATGTAAATCCAAAACTCGCCTGGAAATCATGAAACTTGGCATGGTGTCATGTCATGGCACTAACATGTTGTGGTAAAAAATTGGGCCGATTTGGAAGCTCGTGGTTCTAAGAGGGAACGTGCCACCTTTGAGTGTGAAACGATATACGCTGCCCCCCCCTTGAGTTTCTTAACAAAGGCAACATAGAACTACATTAGTGCCCTGTTAAATTTTGGAATTATTCCGGGTTCGTTTGTCGTTTTTTATACATTAATTGAGTTTCTGGTCATTTAATGTGCATAAGTCAAATTTGAACTACAAGCACATGCTCTCGTGCACCAAAGTTGGTTGAAAAATCACATTTGTGTCCTCGGGTGAATTTCTAGGTCCCATGCAAGAAATGAGAATAAAATTAAAACATCTGGGCATCGTGGCTCGGCCGAGAACATTGAGAAACTTGGTTTTAAAATTCTTGTAAATCCAAAACACGTCTGAAAATCATGAAACTTGGCATGGATGTCATGTCATGGTACTACCATGTTGTGGTAAAAAAATTGGCCGAATAGGAACAGATTTTGGTATAAGCTTCTTGCAAACCGAAGCTTCTCTCAAGAAGGCTCGTGGTTCTGAGAGGGAACGTGCCACCTTTGAGTGCGAAACGATATACGTTGTCCCCCTTGAGTTTATTTACAAAGGCAACATAGAACTACATGAGTGCCCTGTTAAATTTTGGAATTATTCCGGCTTCGTTTGGCCTTATTTACACATTAATTGAGTTTTTGGTCATTTAATGTGCATAATACAAATTTGAACTACAAGCACATGCTCCCGTGCACCAAAGTTGGTTGAAAAATCACATTTGTGTCCTCGGGTGAATTTCTACTCCCTCCTTCCATCTATATAGGTCCTAATGCGTTTTTCGAGGCTAACTTTGACCAAACGTTAGAGCAATAATATATGACATGCAACTTACACAAAGCATACCTTCAAATTTGTATGTCAAAGGAGCTTCCAATAATATAATTTTCATAGTATACATCTCATGTGCTATTAATCTTGTCAATAGTCAAAGGCTGTCTTGAAAAACACATTAGGCCCTATATAGATGGAAGGAGGGAGTAGGTCCCATGCAAAAAATGAGAATAAAATTCAAACATCTGGGCATCGTGGCTCGGTCGAGAACATTGAGAAACTTGGTTTTAAAATCATGAAACTTGGCATGGTGTCATGTCATGGTAGTACCATGCCGTGGTAAAAAAATTGGCCGAATAGGAACAAATTTTGGTATAAGCTTCTTGCAAATCGGAGCTTCTCTCAAGAAGGCTCGTGGTTCTGGGAGGGAACGTGTCACCTTTGTGTGCATAATTCAAATTTGAAATACAAGCACATGTTCCAGTGCACCAAAGTTGGTTGAAAAATCACATGTGTGTCCTCGGGTAAATTTCTAGGTTCCATGCAAGAAATGGGAATGAAATTCAAAATTCTGGGCGTCGTGGCTGGGTTGGAAACATTGAGAAACTTAGTTTTTTAATTCCTGTAAATCCAAAACACGCATGAAAATAATGAAACTTGGCTTGGTGCCATGACATGGCACCAACATGCTGTGGTAAATTTGCAGTCCGATTTGCGAAGGCGCACACATTAACAATCAACAAAGTCATTTTGGAACAAGTGCTGTCACGTTACAATCGGAAACACAAGTATTATTGAAACCGTGGGCGTTCTACTTACTAGTACCATTTACGTGCCGCCACGCGTCCCCATTTTTTATTAGCTAGGAGGCGCCGTGCAGGGTAGCTATTTGAGTACGAGAGGCGTGCGATCAGACCCCTGCGCGTGCTTATCGGGAGGAGAGCCCTTTGACCTCCATCTGCCGTCCACCTCTCTCCCAAGGTCTCCATTAATGGCGCCCGAGCCTCTGTTTAATGGCGTGGCTATGTCTCACTCGACTGAGATTTAAGAGAGAAAAAAGAAAATCTGAAAGCACGGATCTTGATGTAAGATCCGACGGACCTATATAGCATCTACTGCGACTTATAGCAAGACTGATGAATATATAAGGACGATTAATTTTTTTTGATCAAAGAAGGGCTTGCCCCTTCCGATTTTCATTACTGAAAACCACCACAATTCACAAGAAGTTCAGCACAACTCCAGCCTAACACGAAGGACTAAAAGCTACCAGATTGAAATCGCAACATCCCAAGAGGCCAACAAAGGCCAAACATCCGCGCTAGAACCCAACATTTCACAACCGACGACACAATCCACATCCTAAACCGATTATTACATCAAAAGAAACCAGGAAACTGAAGGAAGCCCAGCAGCAACTAGAAGAACAGCAACGCCAGGGTCGCCACAGCAAGAGTTTTCTTCATTCCAGCCTCGCAACATTGATCTTCCACAGAAAGATAAGGACGATTAATTGTCTTACATAATTAGAAAGATAATTAAAAAAGCCACATGCGGCTACGCCCGAAATACACAAGGGCAAAAGAAGAAGGAAGACAAGGATCTGGCTCGCTGATCTCTACTTTCTTGATGCGTTGCTGCAGGCCGCGGGAACTAGTCTCCGCGGCGAGCGGCGATGAGCTCTTTCGTGTCCTCAAGACGCTGCTTGAGAACATCCACGGATTCCTCCACCAGCCTTTGGCGCTCGTTGCGGAGCATGTCATTCTCGTCCATAAGTTTCTTGACGATGACGCCGGTCCTCTTCAACAAGGCACTAGTCTCCTCCTGCTGGTCTGCACTTCGGACGATCTTCTCCCTCAGCAGGTCGCGCTCGGCCCGGAGCCTCTCATTGCCCTCCCTTAGTTGCCGGATGACGCCGGTAGCCTGTTCAAACGAGGCTTTCATGTCGTCCTGCAACCTCGCCCAGCCGGAGATCTGATCCATCTGGCTATGGACGATCGCATGCATGCGCCTGTAACAGTCGTCGCCTGCCCGCGAGAAATTTTCCCAGGCCGCCGCGGCGCAGCGGGACATCTCTGCTGCATTCGTGGCGCGGCGGGACATCTCTGCTGCTTCCGCGGCGCGGCCGGACCAGTCTGCTGCATCGACGGTGCGGCAGGACCTCCGTGCTGCTTCAGCGGCGCGGCGGGACCTCTGTGCTGCTACTTCCGTGCGGCGGGACATGTCGGCTGCTCTCGCAGCGAGGCGGGACATCTCTCGTGCTTCCGCTTCCATGCTCGCCTCTCCCTGGTGGCAATCTCTCGACCCAGAACTCACGCTGGGCCATGGCAGACGCAAGGGAAGGATGCTGAATGACTTGTTTGTTTTTGTGGATGAGGAGTTGAGGAGGAATGTGCAGTCATCTTGGCATACTAGTATTTATAACCGAGTACTAATACGCTCCTAAGTGGGAAACCGTTTAGGTTGTGATTGGTGTGAACAGGTTTGCAATTCAATATAGCGTGGAGTAATTTGGAATGTGACGAGACGCAAGCTCAAATTTATTGACGGTTCTAGTTTCGAAGTGCGGCACTATTCCCGGATGGAGTACTTCTTTTTCTACTCCCTCCTTTCCGGTTTTATAGGGCTTATCTCAAAATTTTAGTTTTTCCATTTTATAAGGCTCAATTTGGTTGTTCCCCAACACATGTTCAGATTCCATGGTGCATTAAATCATTGCATGCAAGTATTAAGAGAAAATTGACCAATGCATGTACTTTATGCATGCATGCATTGCAATTAATGCATTGATAAACATATTTTTTATCGCCACCAATACCCACCATTTCTTAAGCTAAAGTAGACCAAGGTAATCCCTGTATTAGCATATTACTAAGATAAACAGAAGGCACTGTAGAAACATTTAGGACGTGAGCTTGTCAATCTGAATGTGGAGGGACACAAGCTTAGCCCCGGCCAGCAGCTTGGGCGGAACTATCAAGAAGGTCAGCTCCTGCACGTCGACGTCGCCGGGATCCTTGCTGCTTGTCACCTCCATTTCCACCTTGACGGCGTTGGTTGTGCCTTTGGGCTCCCCCGGCGGGCCGTTCGCCCACAACTTGGCCACGTAGTGCGGCAGTGGGGACGCCCCCGCTCTGATGCAGACGACTAACACGATGATAGGCGCGCCGATGTCGAGCACGCCACCGACCAAGAAAAATGCGCGGCGGTCCTCCTCCGTGAACAGCAAGAGCCGTGGCTCCGACAGTGGCACTTGCAGCTAGAGCACCTTGCCGTACTGGATCCTGTGCATGGGCATGGGATGCGCGGTGCTGATGTGGTGGTAGAGCGCCGGCGGCGGGCCTTCGTAGCCACAGACGGGCACGGGGCATTTGCAGGGCGCGAGCGGACACGCGCTCTGGTGATCGGCGAGCTTGTGGTAAGTGACGTATCGGTGATCTCGCCCTCCTCGTGCACAACCATCTCTCGACTTGGGCCGGGGTATTACAAAGCTTTACCGTCACATATTTTATACTACTTCAAGGTGCATTAAATCAACACATGCAAGTATCAAAAGGAGAGTCATGGCATGCATGCATGCGTTGTAATTAATGCATCGGTAAATGCAAATTATTGAAATATATCGAGTGCAGTGCTTTGATGTGTCATGTCAACTCGTACATCAACAAGAAGTTTGATTATCCTCTCCCTCCCTGACTTAACTGCACCTGCCTTTGGCTGTATGACAGGTTGGCCACACACCTGTCGGGCCCACCTGTCATACACGCAAAGGCAGGAGCGTCCCTCCCTCGCCCATGAGCGTGGCGGCTGGCAAGACTAGGAGAAGCTTTCGCTACACGCTCTCCCTCCCGCACGCGGTGGACATGCAGCAGTTCAATTGGTGTCAGATGGCCAGAAGCGTACTGTAGTACTCCTCCAGTGCAGTAGTACTCCATCATTGTTTGACTTCCCGAAGAGGCGAAGAGCCAAGTGCAGCCCGGATGCTCGTGTATATACCGCATCATTCTTTGCTCCTTCTTACTACTCCGACATGTGGGAGAGCCAGCATCCGGGTCGACGTGTCATGCACGAGATTAGAGCGCGGAACGGAAGGGGGGCATCACCCCGGTCGGAGTGCCAGTAATTCATGACTATAGTGAGTGGTCATATCACAAGTCTTTCCAGCAGTAACATGCCGTCAAATTGCACAGCCCCACTCGCTCAACCTCCTCGCCTCTCTGTCAAACCGCCTACCCAAAAACTGCCGCGCGTACTGCCCGGGAAAAGCCCCGCCCTCAACTTTTAACTACGCAAAAATAGTTCGAGCTTGTTCGTTCTATATAAATACAGTAAGTACTGTATGTTTATTCACCCGTGGAGTTGTTCAATGAATGGAGGGGCGGGGAGCATAAGTGAACAATACTGTAGTACTACTAATAGTAGTAAGTACGAGTCATACAGTAGTCACCTTAAATAGAGAGTTTCTTTTCTTTGATGCCACGTACACAAATTGAAACGCTTGTTGTGGAGAGAAAAAAGATAATCACTCCACTATATATGGACGTAGGGGCCTGAGCGCTTGCTTTACTAGGGTTGCTCTCTTCATTCTCTCATCCTCTCTAGATATAAACAAGACATCAGTAGCGACATTTTCTCTCTGCTCACCGCTGGTCACAGATCCGGCCGGATCCCTTCGGCCGGTGTGTGTAGAGGACTAAAAGGTGCATCGTTCACGCGGTCATCGCTGCTGAGGGAGGAAACCCATAGCTGCCGGAGGGGCCCGATCCTCTGCCCGTGCCGTTCTCTCTGACACAGCGCCAGCTCGGGAGGTCCTCCGACCCTTCTTCCTCCCTGCCGTATTGTCCGCAGATCCGACCTGCCGCCGCCGACATCCCGGCGACCCTCAGGTATAAGTTCTTCGAAAGCGGCCTTGCTCTACTGCCCCAGCTCCCCACGTGTCTGCATGTGCATCTTTTTCTACTCCCATCAGCTCTTCCAAAGCCACCTAAATTTTTAGTATTATTAGAGGTAAAGCTACTTCATGCATTCGAATCTAGGGCTTTGTTCAAACAACGAAGAAAGGGGGGAAAGTTGTAGCATGAATCTAGGACTTGATTCAAAGAGGAAATAATATAGTGAAAGTAGTAGAGACCGGATACCCAACCGGTCTCTTGGCTGAAAAGGGAAATAATGGGAAAACGCAGTACAAACTGGATAAGGAACAGATCTATTATTGGTTGAGAAAAGGATAGGAAGTGGCGGCTGGTGGACAAGTCAACAGAGTATGTCCAGGATTAGATTTGCTGCCATCACATAGTAAAAGGTCTCCAGGAGTAGATTTGCTGCCCTCACATAGTAAAATGTCTCAGGATTAGATTTGCTGCCCTCACATAGTAAAGGGTCTCAGAATTAGATTTGCTGCCCTCACATAGTAAAAGGTCTCCAGGATTAGATTTGCTGCCCTCACATAGTAAAAGGTCTCCAGGATTAGATTTGCTGCCCTCACATAGTACAAGGTCTCAAGGATTAGGTTTGCTGCCCTCACATAGCATGAACAAACTCGGCATCACCACTTTATGCCTCCTTGTAGGTACATTGTGCTAATGCGTCCACTGTCGCATGTCCTTATACCAACCTTTTGCTGTTGTTAATGTAAGGGCTTCATGTAAAATGAAGCGATCACACTGTTACCTTAGGGACATGTCTAACCAGTGTTATTGTTAATCTAATACCTCCAGTGATAACATGCAATTAAACTGTGTTACAAATGGCACTCCTGCTGTTTTCCCTAGTATGATAAGTAAGTTGCTCCTTTACGCTGCTGAGTGTCCTGGTGTCCCCACGGTCCCATGCCCTTAAACCAACTCTTTAGCTGCTGTTGATTTACTATGTCTGGTAAACAAGCAATGCCACCATTAAAGTAATCCCATATTTGAGGAATCTCATTATTGATCGTAATGCTTCTGGTAACATGAAGCATTGCTGACATTTTAAAATTTCTACCGTCCTTGCATGATTGCCATGAACATAATTAAGATTCTTCTTTTCATTTTGTATATGTTTCGTATATTCTTATTGACCAACAACTGTTTACTTTCTATCTTTTTGTGCAGATAGGGATATCCATTTCACCTTGTTGCTATTGTGACCTTTTGGTGAACTGCACAAAACACTTTTTTTGGAATGAGTGTCTTGTGCAGTTCAACTAAAATGTCACATGGGCAACATCTCTCAATTTTGGTGGAACTGCACAAAATGGTGATTGGAGTTTCCAAAATCTCCGTCTAGTTCTGCTGGTAATCTTGTGCAACATTTTATTAGCCTTTGCAAGATGAGCCATCACTGTCACCACAATGGCACTTTATTTTAGTGGAACTGCACAAAAGGATAACAAAATTATAGTTGCACCTTACATGAGCCGGACAACCAACCTTAATGTTCCTCAATTTTAGTGCAACTACTAAAGAAGAACCTGCCAGCTCACGAGAGCAAGTACTTCTTGCTAGCTGAATGATGCAATCTTTGCTTCATTTCAGGTGAACTGCAGAAAAAGGTGCATGAATTGAATCATGGAAGTCTAGGCAGGCTTCATCCAAGTGGAGCTGCAGGTTGAGTAAAGGAGGCCACTATTAAAGTGAAATCATGCTCTCCTGGTTTGTGCTATGCAAACAGGAATACTCAACTACAGATGTTGTGACGGTCAAGAGCATTCGCCAAGTTCTTCGATTGTATGACATGGCTAGCGAAGATGGATTTAATCCCGATATTCACTTTATCAAAAGGCTCTAATGGGTTGGTTCTGAATCTTGCAAGCTAGGAATCAATGAGACGTGTAGGCATCTTTGTTGTACTTATTATTTGAATCTTATTTGTTGGTTCTGAATCTTGCAAGCTGGGAATCAATGAGATGTGTAGGCATCTTTGTTGTACTTATTATTTGGATCTTATTTGTTGGTTCTGAATCTTGCAAGCTGGGAATCAATGAGATGTGTAGGCATCTTTGTTGTACTTATTATTTGGATCTTATTTGTTGGTTCTGAATCTTGCAAGCTGGGAAACACGGCATGATGATGCAGAGGACAACAACCATAACAAACAGTTCAAACTTGGTAGTATTATCTTTGTGAAAGTGCGACAAATGTGCTGATCGTGTGCGTCCTGAGAATAATAATTCTAATTGTTGTGCATGTTGATCCCGTGGCACTGATAGAATGAGCGAATGCATTGCTTGTTTTAAGTATAAATTTCTATTAGAGCTAATTAAATTTAAGTAAAGTGACCACTAACTCCTGTTATTACAGTACCAATACAGACCCGCTCGTGAACCGACGTGTGGCCGAGGGTGCATCTTCTGCCGGGCGTGCAGCGGATGAGGGAGGAGTAGTAACTGTTGTCGCTTGTACACACTCAGCTTACTGTTGAATCCAGTTCCCCAGGAGCTAAAAAACGAACTATTGCCGCCGCCTACACACTCGTTCACTCGAAGAGACTCCAATGGTGATCCGAGGGGTGAGTCTGCTGGATATGGACTTCAGCAAGGAGTTCCCTTTGAGTTTGCCGTTCAGTCCTATGGCTGCACCAAGTTGAATGTGATGTACACCAACAATACGGACTCGGTGAAGCTTTGCCTCGCCTCAGTCCTATGGCTGCACCAGGTTCTGGAGCATTCGCCCGTTTCATCGGCAGCGCCAACTGCACCTTCGCTACGGTGGAGAGAAGGAAGAACGCGACGATTCGGCCATCTGGTGCAACAAGCTTGTCGACATCTAGAAGAAATACAAGATCATCAGCAACGAGCAGGAGAAGGACTCCGTGGTTGACCTCGCTGAGACCATCATCGACCCCTGATACGCCAACATGAAAGAAGAGGACCTGAACACGTGGGAGGTACCTCTGAATCTAGCCTACATAACCTACGCGGCCAAGGACGCATACACATGCTATGACATGTACAGGCAGATCTTGGACATGAGGGCATGTCTGCTTCCCGTAACCGACGAGTACACGGACAACCGCAGCGTCATGATCAAGCGTGCTAGGAAGGTCTAGATGTTGTACTTTATCTGTTTATAAGCACCTTTATCATCTGAGTGTTTCATGCATTAGCCTATGTGTTGTAATTATCTGTTTTGTCCGAAATATTTATTTTAAGAACCCATTAACCTGATAGCTTTTTTAGTGGCTATTTGCTTATGTATGTAAACTAGTTCACTTGTCCGTAAAAAAACTGGTTCACTCGGCCGCCGTGCTTTGAGTCTCCTTCCTCCCAACATATTCCCCTCCTCAGGTGGACCCAACATAGTTTGGCCAAGGATCTCCTGACAAGGAGAGAGACCTTAATGAATTTAGCACGTTGCTGAAAGGCGAGTGCTAAAAGATATCCGTGGAGGTAAACTCCAAGATCGGCACCGAATCAGATTCGACAGGTACGGACGAAGGCGGCTCGGAATCCGTGGCCGGAGACGAATCCAGTGGTTTGGCCACACGGCTCTCGTAAGGGGTGAAGTCAGTATCCGGCTCTATCGCCACTGAGAGTGCGGCCTCCATGGCGGGGTCTATCCACCCGTCCTCGGATGGGGCAATTTGCTCCAGATTGAGGGCCGGAGTAGTTGCAGGCGTGATCTCCCGAACACTGTCCGGCGGCAGAGCTAAATCATGCTCGTCGTGATCGTGCGGCGCACCTGGCATGGGCTCGAATCCTTCAAAGATCAAGTCTTCGCGGATGTCGACAGTGTAGTTCAAGTTTCTGAACCTGACCTGGTGGCCAGGGGCATAGCTCTCGATCTGCTCCAAATGGCCAAGCGAGTTGGCCTGCAGTGCGAAGCTGCCGAATATGAAGATCTGTCCGGGGAGGAAAACCTCACCCTGGACCGCATCGTTACCGATGATCGAAGGAGCCATCAAGCCTTACGGTGATGACACAGTGGAACTCTCAATGAAAGCACCAATGTCGGTGTCAAAACCGGCGGATCTCGGGTAGGGGGTCCCAAACTATGCGTCTAAGGCGGATGGTAACAGGAGGCGGGGGACACGATGTTTACCTAGGTTCGAGCCCTCTCGATGGAGGTAATACCCGACTTCCTGCTTGATTAATCTTGATGATATGAGTATTACAAGAGTTTATCTACAACGAGATCATAGAGGCTAAACCCTAGAAGCTAGCCTATGGTATGATTGTTGTTGTCCTACGGACCAAACCCTCCGGTTTATATAGACACCGGAGGGGGCTAGGGTTACACAGAGTCGGTTAGAAGGAAGGAGATCTACATATCCGTATTGCCAAGCTTGCCTTCCACGCCAAGGAGAGTCCCATCTGGACATGGGACGAAGTCTTCAATCTTGTATATTCATAGTCCAACAGTCCGGCCAAAGGATATAGTCCGGCTGTCTGGAGACCCCCTAATCCAGGACTTGCGCCAAAAATCCAGTATGACCAGATCCATCTATGGATCTAGGAAGCGCGCTCTGGCACAAAATCGAAACCGAATAGTACAACCGTCCGAACGCCATGATACATCCAAATACAGGGGTGCTGCACACCCCCTATGTTTCACCGATGAGGTGCTGGACCACTAATTTCCAGAACGATTCAAACCAGTGAACATAGAGGCGTATGACGGGACCACAGACCCTGGGGTATGGATTGAGGACTTTATCCACCATATCCATATGGCTCGCAGAGACGATCTCCACGCCATCAAGTACTTGCCCCTCAAGCTTAAAGGACCAGCTCGGCACTGGCTGAAAAGCCTCCCCGAAAACTCAATTGGAAGTTGGGAGGAGCTCGAGGATGCTTTTCAGGCTAATTTTCAACGGACCTATGTCCGACCTCCGGATGCAGACGATTTAAGTCATATAATTCAATAGCCCAGAGAGTCAGCCCGAAAGCTTTGGAACAAGTTTCTCACTAAGAAGAACCAAATCATCGACTGCCCGGACGCCGAAGCCTTAGCAGCTTTCAAGCATAGTGTCCGAGACGAATGGCTCGCCAGACACCTCGGCCAAGAAAAACCGAGAACAATGGCAGCCCTGACAAGCCTCATGACACGCTTTTGCGTGGGCGAAGACAGCTGGTTAGCCCGCAATAGCACTAGCGACCTAAGCACATCCGAAGTCAGGGATGGCAATGGAAAACCACGACGCAGTAAAATAAAACATCAAAATAAAGAAGATGTCGGATTTCGGGTTCCGGCAAACCCTTGAGGTTCGAACACTGGGGTGCGCGCGGAGATTTCGCCTCCTACCTGCCTGCACCCCTTCGCCTTGCTAGGATCTAAACTAAGGAAAGAACAACACAAGATACACAGGGTTTATACTGGTTCGGGCCACCGTTGTGGTGTAATACCCTACTCCAGTGTGTGGTGTGGTGGATTGCCTCTTGGGCTGATGATGATGAACAATACAGGGAAGAACAGCCTCGCGAGGGTCTGTTCTTGGCTGGGGCGATGAACTGCTGGGAGGAGCTCAGTCACCCTTCTCTCTCTCTCTCTCTCTCTCTCTCTCTCTCCGTCCGTCCTCTCTCTGTGTGTTCGTGTGGTCTTTGTCATCGTCCTCTTCCTCTTTCCCCTGTCTAGCGGGTGGCTGGTCCTATTTATAGGGGCCCTAGTCCTCTTCCCAAATATCGAGCGGGAAGGGAGCCAACAATGGCGGGCTAATTTGAAGGGGGATAGCTAGTACTAGCTATCCTGACAAAAGTAGTCTTCGCCTGCGCAAAGATCTGGTGATGACACCATCTTGGGCTCCACGGTGACCTCCATCTCGTAGTCCTCCTGGTCTTGGTCTCGTTGCACTGAATTGGCAACCTTTGCCTGATGCCTCGGTACTCCGCGGCTGCACTTGCCCCCTTTGCACCAAAGAGGAAGGGGGGACGCTGCGCGGGCTGGCACCCGCCTGGCACCCCCGGTCGTCATGGCTTGCGTCACGGGCACCTCGTGAGGACCCCACCTTGATCTCTCTGCCTCCTCGTGAGCCAGCCTGACGAGGCCGTGCCTGAGGAAGCTCCGCATCGTCCGCCCCGCGAGGCTTGTCCCCTCGCGAGGGTCTTGGGTTTGTGTTGGTGAAGACGGGCCGTGCTGGCCCCCCTTTTGAGCCATGCCACAGGCCGCAGGCAGGCAAGTCTAGGGACCCCCATTCCCAGAACAATGACAGTAGCCCCCGGGCCCAAGGCGCGCCCAGACTTGGCCGTGCAGGGAGGCGGAAGGGCAAGAGCGAAGCACCGCAGGCCCTAACAGTCTGCGGCCTTGGGCGCTGCATGGCGGTTGATTGGACGTGGGCGCCTCCACTTCCCCATGGCACCTTGGCAACTGCGCGGATTGGACAAGTCCCTGCATGCAAAGTGGGTCATGATTACCTGCGATCGTGGAGGTAGGCGGTTGGCCTTCGCCGGCCAAAAGTACGGAACAGCGCGCGCCCTTCCAGTCCATCCCTCCTTGCTTCTCCTTCTTCCCGATCCTTGCTCCGTCTTGCTGCGATGGCTCCGATCCGCCGGTTCTCGACGGCAGAGAAGGGAAAGGCTCCCCGAGAGGAACCAGACCCACTCCCGCCGAAGAAACGGCTCGCCCCCCGTGGTTCGGACGAGGGGGCCCTTCAGGTGGTGTCGAGGCCTTTGTGCGAGCGGGCACCTTCGGGGTTCCCGCTTCCATTGTACGCCCACGTCGAGGGCCCTGAAGGAGCTGATGCTGACCGCCACAGGTGGCGCCGCCGTCGGCGCCGGCGGGTCACGAAGGTGTGGGTCGTCCCCCCTGGGGTCCACACCGAGGGATCCTCCCGAGACTTCATGCTTCACGTCGCCATTCCTCTTCAGTATTGGATCCGCCTTCCTCCCTTCTTCGCCTCCATCATCCCGCAGGGGGATCCCCTGGAGCTCTGGCTGCAGCACGCCGGCAGCAGCACCCTCACGACCGAGGCAGAGGTCGTGGCGTTGCCCCGGGCGAGGTCTACATGACTTGGGGCTGGAGAGAGATCGCCCGGGTTTGCATGGTAAGGGGCGTCTTCACGGTCCACTTGGATTACGATGGTGCTTCGGTGATGCACTTCAAGGTCTTCGATGCGAGAGTGCTGCCCCGGGGAAGGTGGCCAGGACCCTGCCGTGACGAGGACTGGGCCCGCCAACCGCTCCCTTGGCGGCTCCTCAGGTGGTGGAGGCGTCGGAGGTTCCAACGACTCCGGCGACTCTTCGCGACTCCGGAGACGATCGACGATAGCTACGAGCCCCCGAGCCGGCGCCGCTCCTGGAGCAGGGCGGGCTCATCAGGTCGCCGCCGACCCTGATCTGGATGGGGTTGGCGTCGATGCTTGACGGCCCACTGTTGATGATGGCGTCTTTTGCTGGGACACGCGTAGTTTGTGTCCCTTTAGGATCTGTTCTCTGCGAGGAATCAAAAACGCATCCCGTGTGGGCTTGTAAGGTGCCTGTGATCCTGTTTTGTTAATATAACCCCTGTCGTAGAATTGTGCGAGTTGCTCATTCCATCTTAGCTCAGTCCTCCCTTTCGAACCTCACGAGGGCTTGTTGCTCTGCGCCGACAGGTCCCAGTCCCAAGGCGGCTTCAGCCGTCGCTGGTATGCCAGGTCGCGATGCCGTGGTCAAGGCCAGGAGGTGAGCGACCCGGAGTCCGGTAAGAGCCCCTGAGTCGCGATGCTCAGGAGGTCCCCTTTGGCGCCCAAGCAGTCGTCGTTTGGTGAGAAAGGAGAGTGGCGTCGCTAACACGGGATGTCATTAGGTGCGGGGATGGTGCCACGGTAGCTGGCGCTTCCGGGTGATGACTTATCTTGAGGATCAGGGGCCGCTCTCTGGTGTGTCGCCGGGTCCGTGCATCGGCAGGCGCGAGGTTGCTCGGCGAGGTCCTCGTGTGTCTCTCCCCTCTCGCCTTTGTTCCCCTTTTTGCTCTACGTCCTCGGGTCCCGGCCCTCGAGCGGGTCTCAGCCGTCGCTGGTATGCCAGGTCGCGATGCCGTGGTCAAGGCCAGAGGGTGAGGGCTGGAGAGCCGGTAGGAGCCCTGAGTCGCGATGCTCAGGCACCCCCCCTTTAACGTGCAAGCGGTTCGCGCGGACGAGAGTGAAGGAGACACCGCAAGGGCCTCGTCTGACGCAGCCCCTTCAGGAGGTCCTGCAGGTCCATCATAGAAAAAAACAAGGGGTTGCCATGACAATTGACAGTCAGCCATTGGTTGCTTCCGAGGGGTAGTGAGGCACTGAAGGCTTGACGAGGTGACGCTATGCAGGGCTGCCGCGGCCAGAGCTCAGCCATCCAGGTTTGTCGGCGTTGTAGGGACGGACCCATGCGCAAGCGTCGTGCCGTTTGGGAGCAGCTCCGTTAGTTGGCGTCAGCTGAGCAGGCAACTAGGTAAAACACATTAGCCGCGAAGGAGTGGATTCGTTCAAATAGATGCTGGGAATGCGGACATCACTGGGTCAGGCCCGAGCGACTTGGGGATCATGCAGCCTGAGGGGCGCCCCCAACAAGGAAAGCTAACAACATGGAATAAAAAAGGGATACACGCCGCAGGGACGGACCCACGCGGCCTGGGAATAATGCAGCCCTGGGGGGGCGCTCCCAGCTAGAAGTAGAACTAGAAAGGTGTCACCTGATGATGTTGAGGACGAAGCGTTGATGTAGCAGGCTCGGTGGGCTGCGGGAGCCGATCCTCACGAGCCCCCAGGCCCAGGGGCCTCGGGAGGCTCCGGAGGCGCTGGCAGCTGCTCGCGGGCCATCTCCATCCCTGCCAGGGCAGCGGAACGCCTGGCCTCTCGTGCCTCCGTGATGCCCCTCATGAGGCGCTGGTACGCGTCAGTCGCGCTCGGCAAGCCGTAAGGCATGCGAACGCAGCTGTGGGGTGGGCCTCCGCAGCGCCCCACTCGCGAGGGCCAGAGGCGCTCCAGAGAGGCGACTCGGTTGAGCCCTGGTATGTCGACGCAGACGCGCAACCCACCATCCTCGCCTGGATGGGGAGCCACAGCTGGTAGGCGGCGGCCGCCTTTCATGACTCTTGACTCCTGTAGCTCCTGAATGGCCTTGCTGATGAACTCTTGAGGGTCTGGATCTCCTTGCCTTGCTCCTTCCTGAGGGAAACGTGCTTCGAAACACACCTCCATGTGGTGCCCAAGTGCCTCCCTCGTGACCCTAGCTAGGTCGGTGGCCCTCCAGGGGAGAGCCCCCGAGCGCTGCCTGAGGAGGGCGCTGGGCGCGCTTTCCTATGTGATGGAAGGAGGCGCCCCCTGGGCAGGCGCGGGCCCAGAGGGGCCTGCCTCCTGAGTGGTCGGGCCGGACGATGTCTTCTTCTTCTTAGGGGCGGTCTCAGGAGGCCTCCTGCTTCCATGATCCGGGTCTTCCAGTGACGCGGCCTGAAAAGCTCGTTCCAGGGAACACACCGCGTCCTTCTCTTCACAAGGCACCGTGATGACTCCGCCACTTACTGGCATCTTGAGGACGTTGTAGCCGTGGTGAGTTACGGCCATGAACTTGGCCAGCGCTGGGTACCCAAGGATGGCGTTGTATGGCAGGCGAATGTGAGCTACGTCGAAGTCGAAGAGCTTGGTGCGGTAGTTGTCGTGTGCCCCGAAGGTGACAGGGAGGGGACCTGCCCAATCGGGACCGTGGAGCCGTCGGTGATACCGGAGAAAGGCTTGGTTGGCTGAAGCTGGCTGTAGGGCACTTGGAGGTTGTTGAATGTTTCCACGGACAGGACGTTGAGCCCTACCCCGCCATCGATGAGGGTCTTGGTGACCACCACGTTGCTGATGATTGGGGAACAAAGCATTGGGAGGACTTCGGCTATAGCCGCACACTTGAGCTGATCTGCTGAGCTGAACGTGATGGCGCACGCCGACCACCTGAGAGGGCGCGTGGCTTCGAGCCTGGGGAGGACTGCGTTCACTTCGCGGGCGAACTGCTTGAAGATGCGCTGAGAGCTGGGGCTTGTGCCCCGCCCAGGATGCAAGCGATCTCGCGCGGCTCCTGGAAGCCCCCAGCCCCCTCATCCTGGTGGCGGTCCTCATTTCTCTTTGGCTACGGCGGCAACGGTGGGAGGCCTGCGTTGCCTTGCGGGCGATCCTTGCGAGGCTGATCCCTCCAGTCCCCCTCGCGAGGCTGATCCCTCCAGCCTCCCTCGCGAGGCGGGTCTTGCCAGGGATCCTCGCGAGGTTGGTCGCCCCACCCTTGGTGTGGGCCACGGTCTTCCTAGCATCCTGCGTTCCTTCCTCCTCCTTGGCCGTAGCCCCGATCACTGCGGTCAGGGTGACGGCCGATCCTTCCTTCTCGCACGGCTCGGAGCTCTTGACATTCGTTGGTGTTGTGGGTGTGCAGGTCGTGGTACACACAGTAGCGGCCGCCCTTGGAAGGTTCGGGCTGATCTCTGCCTTGCTTGGTGTCTAGTTCTGCCGCGAGCACGGCAGCCCCCTTGCGCTTCACATCCTTGGCCTTGGGCTTCTTCTCTTCTGGGTCTGCGGCAGGCAGCTCGAGGAGGGAGAGACGCCCTTCCTCGGCCCTGGCGCACTTGGTTGCCAGGTTGAACAGCTCCAAGGAGGTGCACAGGTCTTCATGCATCGCCAGCTCCTCCTTCATCTTGACGTTGCGCACGCCGTCGGAGAAGGCCGAGATGATGGCCTCCTCGGTCACCTTGGGAATCTTGAGGCGCGTGTTGTTGAAGCGCTGGATGTACTTCTGTAGGGTCTCCCCGGGCTGTTGCTTGATGCGGCACATGTCGCTTACGGCGGGTGGCCGGTCGCGAGTGCCTTGAAAGTTGGCAATGAAGCGGGTGCGCATCTCGTCCCAGGAGGAGATTGTGCCTGGAGCCAGGTTCAGGAGCCAGATGCGGGCCCCGTCCTTGAGTGCCATGGGGAACCAGTTCGCCATGACCTTCTCGTCTCCGTTGGCAGCTTCGATGCCTAACTCGTAGAGCTGGAGGAACTCCGCAGGGTCAGCCGTGCCGTCATAGTTAGGAGGCAAGTCTGGCTTGAACTTGCCGTGCCACGCGACGCTGCGTAGCTCGGCGGTGAAGGCGCGGCAGCCTCCTGTGGCCACGGGAGGCCTTGGATGACGGGAAGCTTAGTCTTGCATGTCCCCACGCGCTGCAGCTGGGTGCAGTGCGGGGTCTTGATGCGCGGGAGCGGGAGCATGGTCGCGGTGTGCTGGAGCAGGGAGCGCCCGGGCAGCTTCTTGCGGGCGAGGGACTTCTTGACAGCTCTGCTCTTGCCGCGCTGGCGCCTGACGGAGCGGGTTCCGCCCAGGGGCCACGCGCCTTGGATCCATGGCGCCTTCCTGAGGAGGAGGCAGCCGGGGCTCTACTGGAGCTTCATTGCCCGCACGGGGCGGGGTGCGGTGCAGCGGAATGGACGGCGCAGGAGAGCCCCCTGCGGCGCGGATGAGCTCGGCAACGCGGTCGAGCCATTCTTCGTAGACGTCGTCGACGGGACAGTAGCGCAGGAGCTCGTTCGCCGCAATGAGTGCAGCTCGAGCCTCCATGGGCGCGCGGAGCGCGCGGGACGAAGAACCAGCTGGGGTGAGCGAGGGAGTTGCAGTGTGGCCGTCTTTCCGCACGGACGGATGGTGGGACGATGCTTGCCGCTCGTCCCCCGCCGGGCCGGTGGCGGCGTTGACGGTAGGTGACGGGGAACGGCGTTGGCTCTAACTGAACCCGAGCGAGGCATTGGGCTCTAACTGAACCCGAGCGATTGCACTGCAGGCTACGCGTTACTGAACCCGAGCGATCGATCGATGGCTGTTAACTAAACCCGATCGAGCGATTTCTTCACTAGTGCTGCTAACTGAAGCCGATTGATGCTGCCTATGGATGAAC